>NW_020799105.1:14315960-14424808 GCF_003259725.1 Athene cunicularia
CCCTTTCTTCCTCCCTTTCTTCCTCCCTTTCTTCCCCCCTTTTTTTCCCCCTTTTTTCCCTTTTTTTTTTCTTTTTTTTTTTTTTCCCTTTTTCCCCCTTTTTTCCCCTTTTCCCTTTTTTCCCTTTTTCCCTGGTGTCTTTTGTTTGATTTTTCCATAACTCTAGTTTACATCTATATCTGTGATAGGTGTTTGGTGTACTCTCTGAGAACATAATTATGTACAAGTGTGCTCACTGTCCTGTGGCTGTTAATACTGAGTGAGAAACAAGTTTGTTTAGTTCCCAGCAGCCATAGTATTATAACTATCATGTATTTGACTTC
Organism: Athene cunicularia; assembly: GCF_003259725.1. Lineage (NCBI taxonomy): Eukaryota > Metazoa > Chordata > Aves > Strigiformes > Strigidae > Athene > Athene cunicularia. The sequence goes on from NW_020799105.1 coordinate 14,316,284, forward strand.
AATACAGCCTTGCTTAAAGGACAATGGCCTTATCACTAAGCATGGAGACATGACACAGCATGGAGACATGACAGGATGTGGAAAGAGCAGCAAAAGTTTGTTTGAATTTCCAGCCTCCAAAAATGTCAAGGTGTTGGTACTCCTGGTCAGGTCCATTTCTTTTTACCAGATTGATGGTCCTTGGAAGATGAAGAAAGATGAAGATGGACATGTCCTTATACACAACTGTGTTTTAGCTATTCAGTAGCCAGGTTGTAATGGCCAAATTGAAATAGATCTCTTGAAGATGGTCATTCTCCTCTGGCCAAAAAAATTAAATAGGAAGAAGGACAGTCTAAAACCAGTCTGATTGTGCCTCCCAAATACAAACAATTTGTCCCAAAACTCAGAAAGATACTTTACCAAAACTCTGTACCAAATCTCTTCAGTCACAATATCCTTTCCTAGTTGCTCTCACAATAGAAACGTCACCTCAGGGTATATTGTAAAATTATGAGTTAGACTGAAAGGAACAGTTTCCAAGAAAATACAGCAAGCTAATGATGGACAGAAAATGAAACCTCTGTTGGCAGCAGCCCCCTGAGGTGCTCTGAGATCTAGTTGTCCTAAGGGCTGAGCTCTAAACAAAACTTTCCAAGCTCTATCAGAAGTTTTCCTCTCCTTAGATGACATCTTACAAAACACTTCTTTGGAATGTTACGCCAAAGCTTGTAGGGCCACACTGGCCGTAGACCTGCAACCTCAAGCCTGTTGATGGCTGTTCTTGTGAGAGAGGCTTCCTGCACTTCAGTAAGTTAGGGTTTTCCTTTCCCTAAGTTAAGGATTTTTCTTCTTTCTTTGCTGATTCCTCATGACACATAAGGTATTAAAATAATCAGTTCCATGAAGCTCAGTGGATATTTTATTTTACCATTCAACCAACATCAAGTGAAGATCATTAATGACCTAATACAAAATGCAGGAAGCGGTGGTTAATGGAAGAGCAGATCTCATCAACTTTCCCAGCCTCTGGCTCAGTCTGCAGTGCTCACCCTTTAATTTACTTCCTTGCTATCAGAGTGGATCTTCTCATTGCCATTTCCTGGGTGAGCTTTTGTAGAATTCTGTTGCTCAAAACAATTCCCTCCTTCCTGATGCCACCTGCAAAAAAAAAAAAGCCCAAATAAGCAAGAGAAGCTGATAGCACACCTGACTGCATTGATGTCAGAGAAGAGTTTGCTGTCCATTTCATTTTCTGTGAATTTGCAAACACTGTGACCAGGAACAGAAGCACTGGAGAAGGGTTGAATCTGGAGAGGAAATGAGTCAGAAGTTCTGAAACAAGATGAAAAAGGTGTTATTCAAGGTTGAGAGTGTATTTCTGGTTAAGTTGTTGAGGGATCCTGAGTTCATTTAAGTAGACCAAGTTCCAAAGACACCTTTGGAAGGGAGAGAAGGATAGGGGAAAAAAAGGTGATTTTTGAAAAATAAATTAATATTAATGCAATAATTTACTAATATAACTGACTTTATAAATATAGTCAATATTTCTTGGTTATGAAACACCCTGAGTCTCTTGGTCATTGAGGTCAGGGCCTGATGCCTATTTGCTTTTTCACTTCCAACTTCCTTGTGTCTTACAGAACGAAGAATGACAAATACAGATTTTTGCCTAAATTCAGGAGAAAAGCATTTTGCTTTGACATCTGAGTAGAAATAACAGACAGAGACAGAAGCACAAAATATATTAATGGTAAAATAGAGGCTTTTCACACCCCAAGACCATCTTGTTCCACCCTCTCTGGGTAAAAGACATGTTCCAGGTCAATGCCTCAGTACCCCCTCCAGTTCTAGGCTTGAGTTGGTAAGCCCTAGGTGCATTAATTTGAGTGCTTGAGTGCATTGTTTTGGGATTAGCATTGGGTAAGAGTAGGTTGTACATTGGAGCTTGCAAAACAGGCAGATCAAACACAGGATTAGAAATAACTGGTCACTGTGAGAAGCAGGAGCTCCACAAAACAATTTCAGGGATAAAGTCAGTGTAGCATTGAATTATTCTGTAAAATGAATCAGAAAGCCTCAGGAGATTGATAGGGAAAGGCAGTTGAGCTTAAGTTTTCAGAATTATTTGAACATATTTTGTTTCTTTTGTTCTCTTTATTTGAATGTCTGTTTTCTGAAAATAGAATTAGAAATAAGAAGTCATTATGAGACAAAGAAGGCAATAATCCCTTTTGTTATGAATTGTTTTCTAAATGAAATTTCAGCCACATAGCCACATCTAAGGAAAATTCTGATGTTAATGGTCAGGTTTTTTCAACAAAGTATAACTGAATTTAAATAAAGGCAATTTTGACTACTTTAGAATTTAAATTCCTGTTGTAAAAGTCATGCCCAACACCAGTTTGTATGGAGTGTGTGACGATACTTTGAACAGAAATGCGAGTGACGCTTGAGATTCATGCCTATTAGTGGGCTTCATTCCTTTTGATTTTGCTGAGCAGTTGCAATTTCCTAATTCTATTAAGTTCTAGAGTAATCTTCAAATGTGAAGAACAGTGCCAATAGGGATGTCATTTGGCTTCAGTTTAAGAAGTTCTATTGGATTTTAAAAAATATTATGAGTCTTTTTATTATTTATAATTAGTTGTGCCCCTGTTCATGGACTTCTTTATGGAATTGTTTTAGAATATCCTTGTGCTATGTTTGGTTATGGACAAAGCATTTTACCTCATTGTGGCATCATGTGTTTCTGTCAGATCCCTGGATGTGCCCTATTTTGTTCTGCTTAATTGAGAGGTGGGTAATTTACAGCCTCTGGGTCATTTGTGGCCTGCAGTTTTGTTTCACAGCCTCTGTGGCAGATGATAATTGTATTCTGGATAACACCAAGATGCATATTAATGGAAGGTCTACCAAAGACATTTGAGAGGCCTGTCTGGATGAAGAAAAATGTCCTCATCCTAATCAAATGTAGCATTCAAAGGGGTAATAATGGCAGGAAAATAAAAATTTTGTTTTGTGCATCACTGTGTTCAGATGTGGACCAGAAATTTCCAAGTGTAATCTCCATGCTAATTTAGACCAGCTTTCTTTCTGCTATGGGACTAGAAATCTGCCATTAAAGGGACTTTTGAGATGTCCTTGAAGCTATTAGCTGGTGCCATAATGATAAATGATAATGACTCTGATGGCTGTCAGGTTGTGTTGCCATAGCTGTGTCTCTGGGAATGTTCCTCCTGCGGACTAGATCTGCTGTCACTGTTATCTGGTAAGGGAGTAATGTGTTTAGCATAAATGCCACTCTCTTTGCAAATTGTCATGGCATATGAACTTTCTGTAGATAAAAAAGGTGCCCAAGTCTATGGTAAGGTTTGTCCCTGATGGGGTGTAAGAATAAAGAAATGCCAGCTAGTGCCTGCAGTCAATACTGGGAGAGCAGGGCCACAAATACTGGTGTTTATCCCCACAGAAAGCATAGGTAAGAACAGTCAAATCCCAGTTGCACCACAACAGCTAAATGTTGTGTCACTTCACCCCTGTTTCACATACCCCCAGACTGGGCTGTTGTTGGAGCAGCATGAGTCCTTCAAGAAATCACTTGCCCTCTCACTTTTTCTTTCCCCTGTCCCCACACTCCTCCCTCTCAGCAAACTCAGCCTCCTCTGTGCAGCCTCCTGTGAGGGTTTCAGGTGATAGCAGAGCAGTAGGAAAGAGCCCTCAGGACAGACACATGGCATCTTCCCCTACAGTGACCCTGTGAGAAGGTATTTTTGGAAAAAGTATTGTGATAAGGATTGGAAGCCTTCAGTTCGGTCCTTGCTGTTCAGAAAAGGAATAGTTATTCTTTTTTTTTTTTTTTCCCCAGCAATTTCTAATTGTAGAAGCAGTTACAACTTCAACAGATGGTTTGGCTCATAGAAAATCTCTGAAGAAATTAAAACATTGCAGGTTGTTGAAAAAGGTAACTGTCACTAGCAGATAAATATTAGGACAGACTTAATCAAGTTTCTTTTCCTAGCACCCATCAAAGCACCTATTTTTGTCTATTGCAACAGTTCTAGCAGTTTTTTAATCTCCTGGTTTTATCCATTTTCCTGATCGGAAACCCCTAGGAAGACTGGCACGTCCTTTTCCCACATTGGTCTTGTTTTTCCCACAGTGGCACTGCAATCCCCATTTGTGGGTTGCAAAGCAAAGTGCTGTAACTATCTGTGCTCAGGGCCTGAAAACAGACAATTTGGTGCATTGCAAATCAGTTTCAAATTCCATTTCATTAGCAGCACCCTTGGACTGAAAGTTATAAATAATTCCAGCAATTCTAAACATCAAGAATGCTATGAATTATGAGCTTTTCATCAGAATAACATGTAGGATCAATAGAAACAGAAGGTGTCTAGATAAGCACATTTCATAATTACTGCTTAGATCTGCATAAATCAATTTACTAACACACTTCAGGAAAAAAAGTTCTAAAGCTGTATTAAAATAATGGTATCTTGATGGAAGTTACATACCATCTCCTTTTTAATAATACCTCTTAAGAAAATTTAATTTCAACTTCAAAAAGAGCTACATGAAATATCAATCCTGTATAAATGGATTTGACACATTTATGTTTCATTATTTTCTTTTATTTTATTTTATTCCCTCCCCCAAATGAAATTAATCAATCATTTTGTTACTCTTCAGTTCATCTTGCTCTTTCTTGTGCAAAGCTATCTCCTTGAAATAATCAGGCCTCTTTGACAATCAGTTAACAAACAGGCACTTAAACATTCTTTTCTTGCAGCCTAATAGGCAGGCAATGAGGTTGAAAGACATTGTATAGTGCACATCGCACTTGTTCCTTTTCTCAGATTAATCTAACAAACGCTCAAGCTCTCTAGTACTTTAAAGAAGCTGTCTAATCCATCAGTTAAAAAAAAGATATGAAGATTCAGTAATTTAGATGCAAAGTTTGATAGGTTTCATCATTCTTTCTTGGGATAAGTCCCATTTGATTGGGTTCAAAATGGAGAAACATCACTGTATCATTCCACACAGAAATGGCCATGGATAAGACTAGTTTTTCCAAGGAATTTTAATTACATGAAGTTATTTTCACTAGTCTGTTGTGTTAGGAATTGGTATTGTAAGACTGGAGAAGAACAAATAGTGCCTATTTATTTATGAAGTGGAAAATGATGATGCAGGCCCATTTGTCAGTTCTTTGTAGCTTTCAAATGTTTAAAGCATTTTGATAAAAAGAGTAATTCAAGATGCCAAAGTAGATGAAAAATGGGATCAAGTAAAATATGGGTTTCCTAAATGTGGATCACACAAGATTAACTCAATAACTGTAATTGATAAGGGAATTTCCCTTCTAGGAAAGACAGGTATTCTTGTCTTAAAAAAAAAAAAACAAAACCCCACACCATTTTATGGGTTCTAAATGGGAAAAAAAATAGAGAAGGAAAAGAAAAGGGGACAATTAGAAAATAAATATTATGATGGTGGAATAAGAAATTGGAAGATAACAAGCAGTGTTGAAAGGAGGTATATAGAGCTTGGAAAATGTAACTAACAGTTCATAAAGGACACATTTTAGAATTGATTCTACCTAATATTTTCAATAATAAATTTGTATTAACACGCTCCCACTTAGGCCAATATGTTGATGAAATGAAGATGGAAGGTATTGTTAACACAGATAGTCATGTTATCCTACAGAAAGAACTTGAAGACTAGAGTCTTAATGTTGGGATGGAATCAAGAATACAAAATGTATTAAAAAAATACATATAGAATGTATATGTTTAGAAACGAAGAATGGGAAAAAATGAATTTGTCAGCTGGAAACAACACAAAGAGGATATGGATACACTCAAGGTTCAAGTATGAGATAGTCAAAGTGGTGCTGCACATTAAAAAGTCAAACACAGTCCTAGGAAGTATTGAGCTAGGTATCAATGCTGTTATATAGAGATTGCTATCTAGTCCAGGATATAAGAGCATTTCACACAGTTTTCCTTACTTGCATGTGCAATATGAAAAAAAAAAAAAAAAAAGATGTTCTTTTTGTTCCTTCTTTCATTCTGGACTCAACAAGTGAAACGAGCTGTTTCACTCAGGCTCCTTCACAGCTGAATTCACAATTCCCTGTGAAAAGAGAGGATTTTGTGAGATTCTTGGTGTTAGACCAAACATTCCCCCCTTGTACAATATACTTCACTACTACAGGTAAGAAATCTTCAGTGGAAGAGGAAAAAAAAAGACTCAGCTGCCACATTTTGTCCTCTGACTATAGTGCTCTATTGGTTTGGTTCATATGGCCCTTTCAAGTGTGCTGTGTTTCACAAGATCAAGAAAGAATCATGACCATAATATGTGTCAGGCAAAAATCTATTCATTCAGATAATAAGAACAGAGGTGAAAAAGACACAAAACATTAGACAACACTTAATCTTTCATGACTTTTCTTTCTTTTTTGTCTTTGTCTGCCTGCCTGTCTGTCTTTCTCCTTCTTGCATATGAATTGCTTATAGTAGGAAAATAATCTTATTAAATCTCCCCACAGGTATCTGGCTATGGTTTACAACTAATATTCACAGGTCAATTATAAACTAGGATTAAGAGTAAAAGTTCAGACTATTTTTCTTCAGCTCATGCCTCTCGGCAACATATTGTCCTGAGTCTCTCTGACATCACCTATGGCATTAAGAAACAATCAAGTTAAAATTGAGATTGGCAGGGAAAGCAATGTGATATGCCTGTGGGGTTATTTGTGCACTATTATTATTCCAGTGAAGGTTGGCAAGCAATTGGATTAGACCTGTTTCCAGTCAACCAAAGCTGAAGTACAGTTTATGAGTTGCAAGGCTCCAGTTTGGCTATGAGCTATATGGGTTTTTTGAAAAGCTTCTTGAGAAAACTGCAAGATAGAGATAGGAATAATTAAAACTTGTAGATAAATCACTTAGAAGTGTGCATAATGAGGTTGCTCCAAATCTGAAAAGATTATCTTCAAATTATCGTTCAGAACATTCCTTATCAAGAACTAACAGCCTCTTCTCCCTTACCACTTAGAAAGACTTCTTGAATAAACACGCCACCACTGAGTATTACACACCCCATTCAAATAAGGAAACAACCTGTGTATGTATGTGTTTTCTGAGAGTGTGTCTTGGCACCTTAAAAAGTATACATTTTCACATGACCTCTTGGAGACACAGAAGGAACACATTGAAGGCATTTTTTGAGGCCTCTGTGGTGCACTTGCAAAGTCATGGTGCTACTGTGGTATAAGACCTATCCCATTTTGACATTCTTTCTGCCTTTCTTTGACATTCTGCACAGACATGCTGATATTTCCTGTCACAAACTACCTCAGTGGAACTGAGGCCACCATGCTCTTCCCGTGGACGCCAGCAGCTGTTCCTTTCTTTACACCCTTAAAGCACTCCGTTTTTTATGCTTGACCAAAACACATCTGCTGCCTTTCTTTTTCCAGCCCACAGTGCCTGTAAAATACTGCAGACTGGGAAACATGATCTTCCAAGACCTGGTTTTAAAGTATGTTTTGTAGGAAGCTTTCCCCCACAAAGATACAACCTGTCTGCTGGTTGTGTTCCCCCTTGATGTATGTTCACCTCAAGCTGCAGCTTTGTGACTTTCGTGTATGGGTATGTTAGCAAGACAAATTCTTTGAAGGCCCTCTTGCAGGACTGCTTGAAGGATGGCTCGGCTTGGAACAAAGCATGTCTGCAAGCCTTGGGGAGGCTTCAATATGCATTGTGGTAAAAGTATTTTTGGTGTTATTGCCTCCCTGCTGTAAGTCTTCTGACCAGCAAGTATACTGAGAACCACATGGCGCTTTGGGTACTGTTCTTGAAAGAGGTGATCCAACCCTTGTGCATGGTGAGCATTTGGGGAAAGAAGAGTTGGGGCTAAATCAAGAATATTCTAATTTGACAATGTATACATACCTGAAGGATCACGTCAAGAGGCATGAGATACTTTGGTGTCCTTAAAATGGTGGTATAGAGTATGTAAGTACATCTGACAGTCCCAGTCACCTAAGATCATAGAATCGGTTTGGAGAGCCAGGCTACCGTTCAAATCACAGGACTGTTCTTCCTCTTGTGAGTCTCCTTTTCTACAGAAATCATGTTTTTGTGGACTGGGTTTGATTTTTCTCTTTTGTTCATTTGCAGTGGGCAGAAATGGACCTCTGTTTTACTCAGATTTAAGAGTGTAGAAAGGCCATTAATTTCCCCATGGAATGTAGCTCAGTGGTACAAGCAGTGAACCTGATTTTCGAAGGCTTCATCACTAGTAATGACTGCCTGAAAGCACTACTCAAAATCAGTGTTCTTTCTTGTCATCTATATCATAAAAAAGGCACTACAGAGAGAATTGTAATTGTTCTCTGCAGGTGTGGAAATAACGAAACTGGGCACTACCCTTCCTAAAAGGGACATTTTCCCCATGGATTCAGCTCCCACCATGTTTGTCAACGGGCAGTATGTGATAATGACATGTCTTGTGGAAACTGTAATGTAAGAGCAATTACAGAACAAAGAATTTAAGCTCACTTCATGTCAGGCTTTGCTCGTGTGGTTTTTTAGAGGAAGATTTTTTTTCTTTCTCATTTAAGTTCTGCAGAATACACAATGCATTACTTGACTGGCATTCAGAACAAATCAACAAACATCATGATGCCTACAATGGTGGAGATGCTAGTATGTATATTGAGGAAGGGTATGTCATTTTCAGACAGAAGGGGAAGTCTGCATTCATGAAACATTTGCTTCTCTCCTGTCACCTAAAATTTTCCTCATTCCATGTGGAAAATGACCTTCTCAAATAGCACCTGCTGATTACTTTCGTGAAAATCACACAAAATGGGGTGAGGGGGGAAGTTACTTGAAAACAGCCAGAGGAATATATTTGGTTGAGACTTGTTGACACCAGTGTATTTTGAAAATACTCTGGTTGAGCAGATCTTAGCCTCCTGAAGACTTGAGAGATGGGATTAAAAAATGAATTTTGACTCTCAGACATCCTGATACCAGAAACTGGAAGTAGGAGGAAAGAGGAGGAGGAAGGAGAGATAAGGGAAAATTAATAAAGTTGAGTAAGAAAACTAGTAAGGTGATGAGTGAAGCACTCAGCATTAATGCACCAAACCCCAGAATCCTCAACCAGGAGAGAAATTCTGCAAGTCAGTCAATAAGTTCCTTCTCTGAAACTCTGTTTATGTCAGGCAAGCATTTTTCATCATCTACTGCAGACATTTATTTGTCAGGAATGATTTAGACTTACTAAAAGATATGCTGAGGCAGGGGTCTCAGATTGTAACTATTGGAACACCAAAACTCTATGAAACTCTACAGCTGATGCTGATTTAATATCTGCGATGGTGACTAGAGAAAGAAAATAAATGCCTGGATCTCTGTGATCCAGGGCATAAAACTGACAGCCAGGGAAGACTGTTCAGCTACTATGTGGGATGGCTGTCCCCAAAGGGGTAGAGAGGCAGGCTGGATTAATTCTCACTGGGAATTGCAGCCCAGGTAGTATCAGCTCCCTGGGCACAGAGCATACCTGGGGGATCAACCTCTCCGAGTCATTTTATTGTTCAGTGCCTCAGGATCCAGAAGAAAAGCATGGTTCCTTACCTGGTTTTGATGATTTGGATTAGGCTAAACTTTGTGGTCCCTCTGCTTGCTGGTTTCTCAAGTATCAAGCAGAAGCAACGTGTGTACACCTGTACATGAACCTATGTGTACATTTATGTGTATACATATCTCCATGTATATGTGTGTGTATATGCATATACATGTGTATTCCTGACTTTAGACTTCTAGGATAGAGACTGTTGCCTCTATGAATCTGCCAACAGCATTTTTATTGCGATGTTTTTACAAGGTCCTTTGAAAGTCTGTGTGTCTTTTAACACAATTCTGAAACACAAATGCCTGTTTTGAACGGTCAGTGTTAGGTTAATGGTTGGACTAGATGATCTTCAAGGTCTTTTCCAACCTAGATGATTCTGCGATTCTGTGAGATGGTTTCAGTAAAATTGGTTTTTGAATATATTGTGTCAAGCAGAGGTTAGTAGTGATGGTGTCTGCACATTATATGCTCAGTAGGTAGAAAGAGGAGTCTCCAGCACTGTTCAACGGGTAACTTGGATTGCAACTGTGGTAGCATCTGGAGAATTTGGATCTCTTGATTACCTGAATCTTAGTTTTGTCTGGCACTGTATTCATCCTCTGTTTTATGAGGATGAACCCGGCAGTCACTCAGGCCTGGGACTGAGGCCAGAGGCTGCCTGAATAGTTTTATGAAAAGGTACATCTATCCTGCATGCTCAGTTCAGGTCTGAGCCAGAAGTTGTGCTGACTGATCCCCCTTTTATACAGTTGCTCTTCCCTTAAGTAGGGTTGTGGCACTGTCATGGTCTCTGTAGCTGGAGAAGCACTAATCTGCTGCGTTCAGTCATGAGTCTTCCTGGGAGTGAATAGGCTACAGAAACCAGAGCCTTGACAGGACAAGTAAAATTTCTTTTAAGGTTAACATTGCTTTTAGTGGGTCATTTGCTTCTTTGAGAAAAATCTTTAGACCTTGCTACTTCCCAGAATAAAAGTACATTCCTGTGTCCTTACTGTGCGGAATTGTGCAGATTTTCTGGCTCCTGAGGATTAAGACCAGAGATGAGATACTCGCCACAGCTGTGGAGTGCACATCCCCATGGCCCTCTCTACCTGACCATCATCCACCAGCAAATACAGGCATTTGCAAATAATTAGACTTTGAGATAGGCATCAAGTCTGACAAGGGTAAATATACCCTTTTCAGCTGACTTCTGAAGAAGATAAATTCTTCGTGGTGTTGCAAAAAGCTATTGTCTGTGGACAGTTAAATCACAGTCAGTCCCTCAGGCTTGATTCTGACATGGGGACTGCTATCACACGGATTATAGACCGTAAGGGCATTGGTGTGTCTGGTTGTGGGCAACATTTTGCCCTGAACATGAGGTCATAATCAGAACATGTACATAGTACCTACCAGCTGTGGCAATGAGTCCTTTTGAAATCACAGGAATGTTCCTGCAAATAAAGGTAAAATGGCTTATATTTGTGATGTAACCTGTTGAGATACCAATGATTTTCTATGACCAGATGAATTTTATTTTTTGTTAACAATTCAGATGGACAGATAGCTTCTTGACTATTAGAGTTCTACAGCTTTTTCAAGTTGACAAGTATAATATATTTTATCTAAGCACATTTGCAAAATACTAAAATTTGGAGTACATATCCAGACTAATTTCACTTGAAAATTATAACCTGCTATCTTTAGACTAAAACAGGACTGTCACTGAAGGGACAAGTCTGCAAGGAAAATGTGTTTAAATGAAGCACAAGCCTTTTTTCTTCAGCAGTCTTCAACCCAGACATGAATTCTGCCTGCCTCTTGATTTTTAATTTATTTATTTTGTCCTTCAGATATTGAGGAAGGGTTGCCAATAGCTTTGTTAATCATTGGAATGTGAGTAACTAACCTTTTCAATCTGTTTTCCGTGTTCAGAAGAGTTATCATATACCTGAAGTAATGATGTGTTATAGAGCCCATTTCCCTGGATTGAAATATGGCATATAACCACTGAAGCAGGTCAATAAAACCACAGTGATTTTGAAGAAAAATGTCTTTTTAACGTAACATATTATTGCTTTTCCAATAAATCAACTTTTAAGCTAAAATTTTTCTAGTTTCAGTCAAACCCCTCACAACAATTCCTCTTCCCTTCATCCCAAAACCAATCTTTATGTGAAAGAAAATGTCTTCAGAAATTGTTGATAATGAAAACTATCTTTGGATGTAATTTTAATGGTGAAAAATACCAACAATTGCTCAAGTAGTTCTAGGGAATTTCCTTTCTGCATCAATATTCATGCTAGAGATGTAGGTAGTAATGAGAAAGCAGTCAACTTAAAGTACAACCTGAATTTAAACAGTTATTAAGCTGGATTTACAAACAAGGCATCATATTTTTCAGCTGTAAATTTATGATTTACATACAAATACAGTGCAATTTTTTGTAATTTAAATACCAAAGTGAAAATTCTGCATCCAGAGGTTCCTAGACAATACCTGAGTGCAAATGAGGGGAATTCTTTGCCCATTTAAAAAGAATATGAAAAAAAAAAGAGTGTTGATAAAGTCCAACTGAACTGTTAAGTCTGACTTTCACGAACAGTCTAAGATATTATTTTTTAACCCCATGAGCAAAAGAATTTAGAAATCAACGTAAATGTGCAGTGTCTTTGATAAGACACATTGCACCTATAATACACCCAAGTAATCTCCTGATTTACTGCATCAATTATTAATATTGGCTAGTGCACTTGAACTGGGTTACACCATGTCCTTTACATGTGTCTTTACATAGACAATTTACATGTAAAGGCAGAGGTGAGAACTTGAAAGTCAGCTCTCCCTTGCTGGTGAGCTATCACTAGCAAGAATGAGCCAAAGGCCTCCTTTTCCTTCTCTGTAGTCTAGCAGGACAACTCAGAACCTCAGCTCTGGTAGCCTGATCCTCTGTGAAGATAAGCACACTTTGTTTACTCTGTTTTCTGCTGTCCATCACTGTGATGGAAATGATCAGTTTAAAAAAACATCAAGCAATTACAGTTTTCATTCATTCTTGGACTGGGTGGAGAAGAGGATTGCATTCACTCGTTTCTGCACTGTCAGGAAAAATTTACTCAGCACCTGTAAGGCTGAGTTCCCTCAGAGGACTGGCAGAGAATAGCTACCTTTTTTCAATGGCAGGTGAAGAATGACTTACAAGTGACATGAGTACGTTGGCATCATCCCAATTTCTTGCAGCTTTGTGCTTGTGTAAGAGAAAGATGTAAGAATATCGAGGTGTGATTGATTATGTCAGCCAGATAATCATTAACAAAGGTGCAACAATATAAACTAGCTCTGAGTAGCATTTCTTAATGCTAGCTCACAAATTGTTTCATCTGTTTTTACTGATCGAAAAAGGAGATAATGAGAAATTTTTGTTTTCCTATTTCTGTTTCCCCCTCTGAAAAAGTGATAATATGAAAAATCCTTACTGGCCAAAACATAAAATATAGATATCATACTTTCAACAGGCAAAAAACATCAATGGCATTTTCTGATGATGGTGACAGTGACAATACTATAAAACACATGTTGATAATTATAATGCAGTGGTTTTAGTTTACATTACATGATATGGATAAAGACCTGTCTTACCACAGTGACCCAGATATAGGGCTCGATGTTCTGTGAATATACAGTCATAATGACTAAGATAATTCAAGTACTGATATAAGAAAAGGAACGCAACATAAGAATAGCTGCATTAGGCAAGGCACAGTCCCAAGACAGTCTCGTTCTTGGTTGCTAACAGAAGATAATGGTGGATGCTTTTGAAAATATTCGTGATATATCCCTCTAGTTCCTGACAACACTGAACTAGAGGTTATATCCCAGTTAAAGAATTTAACAGGTACCAGTAAGGGTATATCTTATTTAACTTCAATCCATCGATACTTTGACCATCAACAAAGTACTGTCAACAAGGTCTATGATTTAGTTATGTGTTGTTGGGAAATTTTCTTATGTTCCAAGATTTATAAGCTCTGACAGCCAGTAATAATACTGTGTGTCCTCTGCTCTTAGGCTCTGGAAAACACCAACTCATCATCTCTTTTTCACTGTTTTTACATAATATGTGATTTTTGAGAATTGACTGTATACTCATGATCCCTGTCATCTGTCTCAGAAGCTGAAAATTTCCAAGCTCTTCACTGTCTCTGTGCATGGTTGTCATTCTAACTTTCCTGATTAAGTTGTCATTCTGCTTTGTGCCCTTTTGACTGTGCCCCTTTTTTGGTGTAGAATGAGAAGAGCTCCTCTCAGGAGTCAGGATGAAGGTGCACCATAGATGTATGCACCATCTTAATAGGCTTAATAGGTTTTTCTGTTTAGTTCTCCATGGTTTTCTTAATAATTACTCCCTTGTTTTCATCACAAGCTGATGTTTTCAATAAAATGTCCACAGGTACTCCATAATATTTTCGCTGAGTTATGAACAATTTTCACTTCAGCAAATCTATTTTGTTACTCCCTTCATGACTCTTTTCCATGCACTTTGATTCACCCCTACTAGAATTTACTTCTTTTTGGTTTTGCCACTGTAATTATTATTCTTTCTGTACTCTGGCCCAGGTCTATGAAATAGTTGGAAGTTAAAAAAAGTCACAAAAACTCTACCATTAAAAAAGAAAACAGGGGTTTTTTAGACTGACAGAAATGAAGAGGTGTATGTTATTAGCCGGGGGCAGGCTTAAGGCACTCAGATTTGCCACAGTTAAGATAATTTGTCAGAATCTTCCTGCTGAGTCCATCACTAAATATATACAGCTAGAATTAATGTTCCCAGGTGCATTATTTTCTGTTAGCTTTCACTGGCTATTTTATCATTGTCTCACTCAGTATCATGAGATTCTCAGTAGTTCCCCCTGTTCTGCTCCAGTTTCAGCTACCTCAGTTTTGTCTGTCCAAATTGTTCACTGTTAGCCAACTTTGCCCCAACTTTATTCACTCTCTTTTACAGATCACTTATGAAATTGTTAAATAGTGGAAGTCTCGGCACAGGTTCTGATGGGAATCCCATGATAACTTCTCCACTCTCCTTTACAAATTAGCATCATATTTATTCACTTGAATCTCTTCTTGAGTAATACAAGAGAATTTCCTCTCTTATAACATGCAAATTTAATAATTCATAAAGGATGTAAAAAGTTGATTTAAGCCACCAAGGATATGACCTTTACGGTGCTTCCTGTAGCCATAATGAAGAAAGTGTATACAGGACTTGGATCATGGACTCAATGATCCTTTTGGGTCCCTCTAACTTGAGATATGCTAAGATTCTAGGTGTAACTAAGCTAAAGGACTGGTGTCCAACCTAGAATATGCCTTCTGACACCTAAATAGCCATGCAAGATAAAGGAAAGAGAAGAAGCATCACCAGTTCTCTTCTGTAGATATGGAAATAAAGGGATTTAACTGAATTAGCATCTATAGCTGAAGTTTTATCTCTCTGTTTACATGTCTGT
Source organism: Athene cunicularia (assembly GCF_003259725.1). Taxonomy (NCBI): domain Eukaryota; kingdom Metazoa; phylum Chordata; class Aves; order Strigiformes; family Strigidae; genus Athene; species Athene cunicularia. The sequence continues at coordinate 14,331,415 of NW_020799105.1, forward strand.
CTCCGTACAGCATGTTCTTAAAGTACATCCTTAGCTAGCTCAGGTGTAGATGTCTCCATTTATCAATATCTGGACGTAGTATGTTATTTAGTGTTTGGTAGGTATACATGCACTTGAGACTCATGCTTAGGCAATAGTAGAAATTAATGAATTTCAGGGTGGGTTTTTTATAGACTCTTGCTACAAAATTTCCAGGGGGGGAATTCAGATTTCTTGATTAGGTAGATTTCTGGGGAAATTATAGGAACTTTTTTTTAATGTCACCTTTCATTAATTGCCTAGAAACAATGAATCATAGGCTGAAAGTTCTTCTAGAGAAGACCTACAGGAAACGTCATAGAGAATGGAGCATTACTGCTGACACCTTGTGACACCCCACTTTGCTGTGTTGCAGCACAAATCCTTATAATGTATGCATGGAGTCTGAATAAGGGTCAGTGGTGAAATACAAGAGGCTAGGAACAAAAAGGGGTGTTTAACTCCCATCAAAGCTTCAGGGCTTCAGTATTGACAGTTGTCAGCATCTCTAATTGTATTTAATTTTTTACTTTTTAATAAGAACTAGAAAAACAGGTAAGTCTAGCCAAACAATGCTATCTGCATGCAATTTTAGGCCATGAAATTTATCTGTTTCTTAAGACTTTTTAGACTCTTCTTTCCTCCAATATTATTTCAAAGATACAACAGAAACATAACTTCCAAAGAGAAGAAAGAAATGTAATTAATGTACACAGATTTGCTAGGTCAAGTATAATTTCATTATGTACTTCCAAATGCAAATAGATAGAGATGAATGGCCAGATTAGACATATGTGACAGACAGACAGATAATTAGTGATAATGACTGCAGTGTAGCAATGAACAATTTAGCCATTCACTGCGTGACAATTTTGGAGATGAATTCCTGAACTTGCTTTAGAAAAGTAGTTTTCTTGTTCCCTCTCCTCAGCTTCCACCATTGCCCTTCAGCTTAGAACCAATGGGCATGAAATGATGTTCCTTGTCTGAAATGAAACCAGAGCAGCTTCATCCTTGAAGCTACTCAGAAGTAAACATTTCAGATTTAAACTACGTTTACCTTGAGAACTAGAAGTAGTTAACACAATTTAAAGACTTGAAATAGAAACCAAAATTAAATGTACTGCTTAAAGGATTAGACAATCATCTTCCTGTACAAACAGCATAAACAAGGAAATCCTATTAGCTCTTAACGTAATTAGCTGAACCCAACAGTCTATGGATAAAACCTTTCTATGCACTTCTTAAAAAAGCAGGGCAATCTTGGGAGGACTTAGAACTTGACAATTTGCATGAATTTCTAATGAGACAAAATTCATTGAACTGATTAAATGAAATTCTTCCTGTTATCTAATCCGCATAACTGCTAGCCCAGAAGAGATGAAAGCTTTACCTACTTCTACACTGAGAAAAAGCAGCAAAAAAGAACAAAAAATTTGTAACCACACCATGACCTCAATTTTTTTCCCATTCTGCTAAGCTACATAATATCTGAAATTGAATTACTTTATTTCTCATTCAGGGCAGCACAACCTTGGGAACATTTTCAAGCTAGATAAACACACCAGGGACCTGAGCCAAAGGCCACTGAAGTCAAAGAGAATTTTGAAAGATTTCAATGAGTTTACATCAGAAACACATTTTGTGATATTTCCTCACTTGTAAGATGGCATCATTCATTAATTGTTATAAAGAGATTTATTTGAAGAGGATGATGTGGGTTAGGAGATTATAAATAGGCAGATGCAAAGATGTGATTTTTAAGTAACGACATAATCACAGGCAGACTAATTCAGAAATTGCTTTTCTCCTCCCATATAAAATTATAATATTTTGATTTATGTTTTTATCCTATTTGTGAAGAAATGACAAAGCACTGAACATAATTCCATTTAAAAATGTTTAATTTTTGCTTAGAGTAGGTCTGAAATTAAACTGTTTTAGCTATAACAGTGCAATATGTGGGGAAATCTCAGCAGCAATGGCTGTTCATGAGTCAAGTAGCATGGCCATAAAATCAGTTCCATGGAGGAGAATGTGCAGAGCATTTATGTGAAATACACTTTCCATTAGCTTAGGCAAATTTAACCCAAATTAAAAAATGTTTTGTTTCCATTTGGCTTTCCTGCCCAAGGGGAAAATTGAAAATAGTCGTAACTAATAACATTGTCCAAAATGAAACAGCAATTTTGCAGAAGCCAGCATTTGTAATGAACTAGTTGTTCCTATAAGCAATAGACCTAACAAGGTCTGGTTTTCTGTGAGTTTTATATATGATTGTATTACATTGGATTTCCTACTACATCCTCTACAATCCCACATCCTCCCCAAACCAATAGCTTTATCTTCCTTTAGACTACTTGAATGACCTTGGTTTCCCTACTTGATATGAAAAAAACTACCTGTACAAGCCAGATTTGTATGGATGCTCAGGGTCCACATAATTGTCCCTTGAGAGTATTCTTGACCCGTACTCTGTAGGAGTGCTGAGTGTAGGAGTCTTATATCTCATCAAATGAAGTTGAAGTTGGCCAGCTGTTCCAAACTTAAGTAGGAACAGCAGAACCAGATGCTCTGTCATATAGTCTTCTTAATCCCATAACCCTAATGAGCTTTGGGGAACTGAAGAAAAAACAGATTTTGCTGAAAAATTCCTAATCCAACAAGACAGGATTATCCACAATTATCCACTGGCTTGCAGAATGTACACATTATTCTTCAGGAAATACTGAAGTGAAGAGCAACACTGTAACTCAAAATAATGCCGAAACAAATATCATTGTCTTAGACAGAATTCCTTCCTCAGCAGAATGGACTGTAAACTGCATAAACTCCAATTGCAGAGAGACTGATGGTCATTTTGTTTAACTAGACAGTTGTTGAACTACCATTGCCTAATGCATTGCTTTTATAAAGTACTGGGAGTAGGAGTGAGACAAGGACCACTCTTACTTTATAGGGTTGAGGATGTTTATTATCCACTACCATGTACAAACATTTCAAGGAGCCAGCGTACCCCAGTTTTGTGTGAACATTTATGTGAGAGAAAAAATAAAGTGATGGAAGCACATTTTGCCCCTACAGTCCAGTCCTGGATATTTGACTGTGTCAGTCAATTTGATATGAACAAACTCTTCAAATTTACTCCCACTTCCAGTGTCTTATTCCCTTTTATACAGTGGGGCTGGACTTGAATCAGCCTGGGGAGGTTACTTCTGCATCTCTGCAGAAGAGCAGACAAACAGAAAAAACAATAAATTCCTCTCACAATGGTGAGCTAGTGTCAGGTGCAGCTGTTATGTCTTTGAATAAGGGTGGAAATAGCTGACAGCGGCTTAATGCCAACAACCCCAACACGTCTGCCTAAACCTCCTGGGCTGGCTTAGACTGGGAAAATGCTCAAGGCAGTAGAGTAGTCAGTGGAAGTGGGTTTGCCTCGGCAGGATGGGGGATCTGGGAGCAAGAGAAGCAGGGAGTAGAAATGAAGCCTGGAACAAATAGGGATATGGTGTAGTTGGGAACTGTCAGTGCTAGGTTAGCGGTTGGACTTAGATGATCTTCAAGGTCCTTTCCAACCTAGGTGATTCTTGTGTTTCTGTGAAATAGCCAAACATGGTGTCTGATGCTGATCAGGGAATCTGTGGAAATTGCAATGTCTCTTCCAAGGTAGGAGAGAGACTAGACAAAGCTGCAAGGAAGGATTTTTTGGATGGCAGCTGCAACACAGTGATCCTTGAGTACAGGGACCCCAACCTGGGGTCTGTAAAGCTCATTGTCATGAGCCCAGATACAAGGACTGAAACCACAGGAGAGCACCTACCGTTCCCAGGTTTGGCCTGAGAGAGTCAAGTAATAGCTATCAACTTGCTCAATTGCTATGCAGAGCTCAGATCTTCACTCAAGAGTGACAATGTGTGAGATTTCACCCCTACATAACAATTCAACTGAGCCCATATGATGGAGCTCTAAATAGACTTAACACTACTATTGCATGGATGTGAATGTCTCCCTCTTATTTATTAACCCTGTTGAATTTCCTAAATTTGGTCTTAAAACCACCATGATAAGGAGCCTCTTGTTATGACTCACTGCAGATGACTCTGTAAACATGTTACAAGGCAATCCATACAGTGACGACAGTAGCACTGAGCTATTGCCAAGCAGAGTGAGATAAAGCATACTGTACACCCTGGATACAACCCTATGGCTTGTCTTAACCTCAAATTTAGCATAGCTTGGGACAGCTGCTTTTTCTTCCAATGAAAATCAGTCTAACCAAGTGAAAGAACTGTTAAAATATTCCATCCAATGAATAATGACTAAAGGCTTTACAACAAAGGTGTTACTCCAACTGCTAACTTAACATTGAAGTAATTTTATGCTCTGTGGCAACTAACTGTGTGAGAACAGTAATTCCACATGTAAAGGAAATAAATACCTATATTTTAGAAGGGCAGAAATCTTCCCCAGCTGAAATGGCACTAGATTTCAAGTAACATTACAGATTGGATTCCAATAGAAAGAACACAGAGGGGCAAAATAAAATAAAGAAATCAAACTGAGTCCTTTGGTATAGAATTGTGTAAAATCACAAAAGATGCAGCAGTTGTTAGTTGTGATGAAAAACTATAAATCTTTTCAGAGATCTAGCTCTGAGCAAAACCAGAAAGAAGCATGCACAAGCACTCTTCTGTGTGCAGGTAGCAAAATGTTAATCTGAACGATTATATCAGACTTTACATATTTAGTTCTTTAGAATCCTTTCCTGCCCTCTCTGCAGAAACACATAATGGGTTAAAGCAGATTTTAACAACAGTGAAATCCTGTCACTGCATACCACTAAAGAAAGATGTTGGGACTGATGGGCAGTAGGAATCTCCCGTGTGATTTTCCTTCATGATTCAGAGTAACGGATTTCATCAGGCAATTTCTCCCCACTCCCACCCCGCTGAAGCATGGTACTGTCAGTTTAGTTAATACATCTCATTGAAAAACACTCAGACTTGATTGAAAATTTTCAAGTGATGGAGTATCTGCTTTGTTCCACAGTAAATTGTGCAAATTATTAGTTATCACGACTGTTAAAAAAAAATCAAGCCTGTTATGAGAGTGAATTTTTCTGGCTTCCCCTGCTGATCTCCAGCTTTTGCTTTGCCTTTTCCAGGATATCTTAGAACTCTCTCATGTATGAGAAATAACGTGTCTGTATGTGGCCCAGATTCTTGGATACTTACTATGTGACCTAGCATTCAGATGTACCAAAACCACACAAACTTTTAAGGGAGTCTAGCTTGTCTAGCAGTTCAGATCAGTCTAAAAAGGAGACTTATTTTAGTAACTAAACTTGTGGTTTTATTTAATAAAAAGGAAAAATAATCCATCTTATTTAACTGTGTTTTGTTTTTCTATGAATTTATTGCTGAACTAACAACTGTTTCTTTCCCAACTGAACTTCCCCTCATGCTCGTATTTCTGCTCTAGGATTTCCCTACTGTTCCAGATAAGAATAGCAGTTGTTTCAACTAAGAATATAAATTCTTTTACCAATTCTTTTGAAACTCTTGAAATCAAATTTTCAAAGTGTGGAGAGTGAAGCAAGGATGAAACTTTAGGGTTTGGCTCTTCTGGTACTGGGTCTCCTGCTAATATCATCTATAACCTTGGATTGATCATATAATGCCTTTGCCTCCTCTGGTGTATGAAGACAATAGTTTTCACTACCTCTTAAAGTTGTTACGAAAACATTTCTATAATTAAATCCAGAGGTATATATTAATGAGACTCATAAGAGAATCTAATCAGAGATGCATTAAGGAAAATTGCAGATTCAAAAAAACAAGTAGTTATTGTTGTATTATTGTACACTGTATTATGTGCAAACTCTTTAAACTGTAGTTGTTCATAGCCTAGCTAATTCTGATGAAAATGGAGTAACTATTGGCTACACATTCAGTTTCACTAACAAGTTTGGAAAGGGTATGTTCTCCTTGCAATAGATTACCAGTTGAAATCAACTGGAGAGCTACAAATTAATGTAGTTTGGATGCTACAGAACAGCATGTCTAAGGGCACCCTTAAGACCAGTCTCTTGTCTCAACTAGGCTGCACAGGGCCACAAATTTGGGGTTCCCCTACCCTGACCTGAAATTCTTTCCCAAATCCTAGAAAACTTCCCATCCAAACTGAAATTAATATCCTTGCACAAAGTTTTAACTTCAGTGGCCTTGCACACTCCAACAGGTAGAGAAGTATTTCTAATTGAAATTCCCAACTGGCTTTATCCATTCAACTCAGAGGGAAGCTCTGAACAAACACTATCTAAAGGGACTTTAAAATTATACAAAACCAAGTTTCTACTCCTTTAAAGGTAACTGATGAGAAAAGGAGAAAAATCTACTTCTGATTTTTTTTTTTTTAGTAATATTCACATATTTTCAAGCTCATGCTGTATTGTAAGAGGATTCTCATGTTATCAGAATAGAATAATTCACATCCTTGTTCAGCACAAGTAGTGAAGAGTACTGTCTATAAATCCCTTTGGATTACCACATGGCTTTGAGCATGCCATAAATCTTTTCCCCTATCCCATCACCTCCTAATCTGCTAAAAGTCTTCCAAAAGATCAGAACCATTAAGATGTCATTTTATAATGGAGGAATTATAGCCTAATTTAACAAACCTTGTCCTGAGGTCTATAAACTAGGACTCAAAAGTGAGAAAGAAATCCTGTGCTGAATTCAGTCACTGCTTGGGATTCATGGCCATGATAGCCCATTCATTGGCTGACTAACTGCCAGCCTTACAAACTGGCTGATTTTCCTTGCCAGATTTGAGCTGTTCTGTTCCAAAACTGTAGTTCCTTTTCAAATTCATTTTTTTTTTTTTTTTTTTTTTTTTTTTTTTTTATTGATCCAAAATGTAGAACCTTCTTGCAAATTCATTTCTATGAAATAATAATAGTAATTCCTTGTGTAGATTAGATTTGTCCTTCCTCTACATGTTTCAATGTCCAAAACTTGTGGAGAAAGGTTTGTAATTCTGAAAATGACTGTTAAACCATCATCAAGAAGCCTTCTGGCTTAGAAATTCATAAATCTGACCTTTAGTGCTCTGTCACTTGAAGAAAAGGAGGTCCCTCAGTTCACATAAATGTATTTGTATGGCACAGTGGTGGCTGAGCCCCAGATACTTTTAATGTATGTTAGCACTCCTTACAAATAACTAGCTGGGCTCATAGGTACTTCTACACCCTATGATTTCTGTGCAGTCTTTATCTATGTCCACCTTTCATTTTCATTAGAGTTAGCTGACTGGATGGGAGTGTAATTAGGATGAAGGTATTAGTGGCTACTAAGGGGGCTAGAAAGCCCCTGAGGAGCTTAGAAAAACGGATTGCTCCAATATCTCTTTCCCATACACAACACTTTCATGCACACCAGCATGTACAGTCTGGCAATTGGTCAGGTTTCCATGGAAATTATGGAAATTGGACCAGCAATAGCTCCTTATCAAGTCTGATTTCTTGCCATTTACAGATGCCTTTGGTGTCAAGGTGTCAAAGCAATAAAGATTGCCCTTTTCTTCTCTCTTTCCTCCTTTTTGGCACCACCCACACCCTTCAAGAGCCTGAAAGAAATATGTGCATGTTTGAGAGGACTTTCTGCTTGAGGAAAATCAAAAGAAAACCTTTGGTGACTTCATGAAGGACTGGGTCATGGCTGTGGTACTGCTCACCAAATCAGGGAGTGACTCTGTTCAGCCCTCAGCATCAGTTGTGTAAAGGGGGCAGTTTCAAATCCTTTCTCTTTACAATGGTACTTTTTTTCTCCAAGGTATGAAAATTGATAGCTCATGCTTAAAGCTTACATAACTGTAAGATATGGTAGGGGTCATATATTATTAGTCCCTTCCCAGATTTGAGCTACTGTGTTTGACTAACAGACCTCCTGTGAGACAACAGTGAATTATTACATGAGCCAATGACACACAGCACAGCAAGTCTCCTGTTAATCTCTTCTAAATTTCCCAGCCATTAATTCCACTGAATAACCTCTTTATTACAGTATAATCTTTCCTTAAATTTATAATAAAAAGTTCTAGGAGCAAAGGCAGAAAATGAAATCATAGCTCCAGCCTAAAAGTGGAAGTGCCTGCATTCCTCCAGTCTCATTTTTTGTTCAGGTTTCTCTGACCTGTTTAGGTCCTCAGCCTTACGTTAGCTGATACCCACTTAAAGGAGGGAAACTAAGGAACACTGCTTAGGGAAATAGCTCAGGTGCTGAGGATCCTAGGAGTAATTCCTCTTTGTCTTACTGTTTTCCTTGTGGTCCTGTCATGTTCCAAAATCTTTCATAAGACCATGGGTGAAATGTTCCTTTCAGAGGTGCTTTCTCTCCACCTTACTGATGCTAGGGCACTTGTATCCTGATGACATACCTTTCCTACAGTGCTTTGTACTGTATGACAGCGAATCCTTCAGTAATGGAGCACAAATAACTGGTGTGCCCAGTACAGGCCATACAAAGTAAGAGCAAATCATCATAGGATAGTATGCTGTCAAAGCAGGGAATGCAAATCAGAACCAGGTTTTGAGCTTGGGAAGCAATGGCATCGTCAAGTGTATGTGAGGGGGCAATGAGAAGCGTAAAGGAGGGCATGTTGCATAATTCTGTCCTCACACTTGGGACAAACTGCTAACAGCCACAGGAAGCTAGAGCCACCTTCTCTGTTGTGATCAGCATGGGAGGCTTGGTGGCATTAATGAAAGTCTTACTCATACAACACAACTGGGTAGTATTTTGAATATGTTGTGTGCTACCTATCTCCTCTTGATTCCATCATTTCCTTTCTTCTCCCAGGACCTGCCATTAGGAATTGTTAATGCACATGAGAGACTCATTTACTGAATGATGTCGTTATTACTTTTACTATTTTCTGACAGGGACTTTAATTGAAGTTTATGGATCTAGTCACCATATTCTCCTGCCATGTGGCTCCTGTTTCTCTGAGTTCATGCTTCTGCTGATAGAGTCTGGGCAATTAATAAGAAATATCATGTGTATTATTTATTTGGTATTCTGTATTCTCCATCCAGTTGTCTGTCACTACTTGATGGCCAGTTACATGAGGCAAAAGTAAATTTTCCCATGCAATAAAATGCATAAAATAAACATTACAAACAACAGATAATTTAATGCAACTCCATTAAAGAAGTGCTACTACAGCATAGGGTTACCCAGTTTGGAGTCATGTCTAATTGAATAACTTCTGTAAAGATATTTTAATTTGAGGTACCACTTCTGTCTCACACTTCCTTCCTGTATTTCAGTATGTGAATAATTCTTGTGTATTTTACTAGACTGGGAAAAAATTAAATAAACTATATGAAATAGTATATGAAACTACATTAAATAAACTATAAAATAATAAAGACACATTCAAACAAAAGCTCAAATGGGCTAAGCCAAGTACGACAAAAATTTAGCATTTGCATTTGATTTCTTTATTTGTTAACAAACACTAATCAACCTCCTCTTCAGCAGTGAGGTACCACCTTTCAGTGGAGAACTGCCCACTTGGAAGCTTGGGCTGCTTGTGTCAATCTTCCTCATCTCTTATAAGGCAAATGAAACAATTTAGATTAGCCGTCTCTGAAGGTTATGTATGCTATCTTGCATGTCTTTAAATCTGGTCATACAGTCAATCCTTTTCAGGTTTTATAAGCCAATTATCAGCGGAAGTTGACAAGAGAAAAGCTGCTCATGAAGGCAGAGTTAAAATTAACCAAATACACAGAGTAACTGGGTGAAAAGGTCTTAAATGGCAAACCTATAGTTGATCTTAGATATCATTTCTGAATCTGTCCTATAAACTGTGCACTATTTACTACCTATGAAAAGATCTTACCAGAGTAGTGAGAAAAGCAGGTTTACTGCTGTGTGTAGAACAAAACCAAAAATAGGCCACAAGTTGCAGAGTATCTTGAGGGTTGGTGGGAATTACAGAGCATGGGAGACATCCTTGCTGATCTTTAAGGATATGACATGCCTCCCAGGTGAACACATGTTGCCAGCTGTTGCATGTCTCAACAGTAGTGCAGTAGTCCCTAGGCAGCCAACACAGGGAACATGTTAGAGGACTAGGAGGATGGCTGGCAATTGTATGCAAGTAAGGGTCTTTAAATTGGGATTAGAAGGAGATATTTGTTCCATTCTCTTCTCATTACAAAACTCACCCAGATACTTTTGTAAAAGTTCCTGGAAGCCACACATTATCTCTTCATTTTCAAATTGGACTCTAGGTCTTGAAAAATCTGTTTCTCCTCTTATCCCTTGGCATTTCAATCTGGCCAGGAGTATCATGAGGAAAGACCATGGTCCCAGTTCAACCATGCAGTACAGAAATCAGCAAACACTAATCACTTTAAATAATCTGACTTTCCACAGTGAAATAAACTGACTTCCCACAGTGTCTAGAAGAGGTTCAGCTTTGGTCTGAATGTGAACTAGAGATCTTGGGTTAGTTATAACTGAGAGTGATGTGACTTATCCTGTTACAAATAATCAACTTGCTACTTCACTGGAAAATCTTTAAATGGCTGTGGAAGCCCTTTTGTTTTCCTCTTGCCCGACAGAAGACAGCATCAATGCAGCATAAAATGTCAAATGAGCTCCAAGCTACTGTAGTAAAAATAGCATTGTAAGGGAAAATGGCAATGCTGAACTCTCCTTTCAGGTATGTTACAAAGGGATGGCAAAGACAATATTCTCTCATTACATATCATCAGCTCACACAGTATTTAGCTTGCAGACTCCTTCTGATAGCAGCCCACCAGCTCCATACCAGAAACCTGAATTTTGAATGTGAGAAAATCTGACATACTGCAACAGAGGCAGGCAACCCAAGAGCACGGGAGTTTTCCAGCTCAACTGCACTGCTGGGACATTTCTTTCCATGATGTTCCTTGTTCTTTTACTGACTTCTGAAGTTTAATGATTTTTGCCTTGCTATCAGTGGATTTTGCCTTTTTTTCTCTCTGAGTCAAACACATTTGAGACATGAAAAAATTTACATTCTGACAGCATTTTCTTCCCCTTTTGGTGGTACTGGTTATAAGAAGAAATTAAAGTAAAGCTATTTATCCCTGTGAAGAGTATTAAAATGAGGATATTAAGTGACAGGAGTAGCAGCAGTGCCAATAGACTGTGCATGCTGGATCTGGAACAAAACAGGCCTTGCAGGGTGTCCTGGTTCAACTAGGACAGGGTCAAGTTTTCCCCAGCAGAGAGAGAGGGGGAAGGGATCTCCAGCCGGGATATTCATACCATGCTGAGGTCAGGTCCAGGGGCGGAGCATTTTACTTTCGCTTCTGGTTTTGGGGGTTGCGACACACGCGGCGGGCTTGTTCCCTGACCATTTTGCGGTATTTCTCTGTATATCTTTTGTCTTGTTCACTGTTATTGCTGTTTATTGTTGTTATCATTGCCACTGCTGCTATTCAGATTGTTTTATCACAACGTTGTATTAAATTTCTTCTTATTTTAGCCTGGGGTCTGTGCTTAACTTCCAGCCCGATCAGCTCAGGGTGGGGGAAGGGCAACAGCAACATGCTCTCCGATCCTGGCAGGGGTTAAACCTGCACACAGGGGATGGAGTTCCTTGTGCTTTCTCAAGGGACTGAGGGTGGGAGAGTCTGAGCTTGGCAGAGAGTGGAGATAAGGAGTGGGTGTTCACAGCTCAGGGATTTCCTTAATATTCAGCTCTCTCTAACATAACCTTTCCCTGGGCTGAACCACTGGAGCAGGATCCCTGGAAGCCAAAGGCCAAGTGCTTTTGCAGATCATAGCACCCACAGACTAAGACCTCATGAACTGGCTGCCTGCTTTCTGCCTCACTCAAAGTTCAAAGAAAAGAGAAAAACCAAGAGCAACTTTTGCCAACAAAAAGAAAAGGGTGAGAGTTTGGGCCACATCTAAAACTATTAGTTTTCCGTGTGCAAAGTAATACGTTATAATTAGGACAGAAACCATTTTGCTTAGTGCATACTGAAAATTCATGGGAGACTATGTTCACATCACAGCTTACTGGCAAGCGTTAAACAAATGCATCTAATAAATAAAGACAAGAGCTGTAATACTGTTCTTAGAGGTATGAAGAGTAGAGTCTGATCCTGTTTTCACAGCAGGAATTTGTGCAGTGTTTTGGCTAATTATTGTCAGGAGCTGCAGAGTTGTTCTTCCAGAGAATTAGCAAAAGAAATATCACAGCTGGGGAGTCACACTGAGAGTTCAACGAGGCTCCTTTCACCACTCTAGTCTTGAAAAAGTACATTTACCATAATGGACATAGTACAGCTGAGGACAGATTAGATGGCAAGATAGAAGAAAAGCAGATTTCCTTATCTATGTAGTTATTTATAGACCTTTAAGTTTGCTTTTTATTAGTATTTGAGCAGCTTCTTACAATAGAGTATTAGTCCTTCCTTGCCCCACTAGCTGTAATGATGAATTCAGTGTTGTGTTGGGTTTGCATGCCAAAGATTTGGTTGTGGGGGATGAGCTACAGGGGTGGCTTCTGTGAGAAGCTGCTAGAAGCTTCCCCTGTGTAGATAGAACCAATGCCAGCCAGATCCAAGACAGACCCACCATTGACCCAGGTCAAGCCCATTGGAGACAGTGGTATCACTTCTGTGATAACATATTTAAGAAGGGGGATAAAAAGTAAAATGCACAACTGCAGGCAGAGAGTGTGGTACAAATATGAGAGGAACAACATGTAGACACCAAGGTCAGTGAAGAAGGAGGGCAGGAGGTGCTCCAGGTGCCAGAGCAGACCCCCCTGCAGCCCGTGGGGCAGCCCATGGTGAGGCAGCTGTGCCCTGCACCCATGGAGGTCCATGGTGGAGCAGAGACCCCCCTGCAGCCCATGGAGGACCCCACTCCGGAGCAGAGGGATGCCTGATGCCTGATCCCGTGGGAAGTCCATGCTGGAACAGGCTCCTGGCAGGACCTGTGGACCCAGAGAGAGAGAGAGTAACCCATGTTGGAGCATGTTTGCTGGCAGCACTTGTGACTCACACTGGAGCAGTCTGTGCCTGAAGGACCGTGCCCCATGGAAGGGATTCATGCTGGAGCAGGGCAAGAGTGTGAGGAGTCCTCCCCCTGAGGAAGAAGGAGTGTCAGAGACAACATGTGATAAACTGACCACATGAAATGCTGGGGTTTCAACCCCAAGCCCCAAGTTAAGGTTGACATATGGGTGATTCCCACAGCCCTTCCCAAAGGGGGGGGTGAGTTTGCCTTTAGGCTTCCCCCCAGGGTGGGGCCGGCCTTGCAGGGAGAGCCATTGGGTAAATGACCCCAGGTGTCTGCATTCAGTAACCCAAGGCCAGGTGTCCCACTTGGGGATAAAAGCTGGGACCCCTTGCAGGTAGGGGCAGTGTCTGTCTGTGAGGTGGATGCCCTGTGCAGAGTTCCCTGTTGGGGAAGGACCTCCTGCCTCCCTGGGACTGGGCTCCAGTCAGGTCTGGCTTTTGTAAATGTGGGCTGTGTAGAGATTCAGTATGTGGCTTCCTTGGTCTTATGTGTTTGGCTCGTTGACTTGGTTGTCTCCCATCCCTTCTATGGGAGACTGAATGTCACCATTTATTCCACCTATTATTGGTTGTGTGGTGTTGTTGTTGGGGTCAGTGGGATTGATGTCAATTATGTATAATCTGACTTGTTTGTGCCCCCAGGGCTCACCCATGTACTGACCCTTTTGTATCAAATACAGTTTGGTTATTGTTTCATCTTTATGCTGGCCGTGTCCTTTATGCTAGGCCTGATAACTGGCAAAACACCACAACCCCCATTCCCTGTCCCTCTGTGCTGACTGGGGGAGGAGGTAGAGAAATTAGGAGTGAAGTTGAGCCTGGGAAGAAGGGAGAGGTGGGTGGAAGGTGATTCAAGATTTGGTTTTATTTCTCATTATCCTACTCTGATTTGGTTGTTCATAGATTAAACTAATTTCTGCAAGTTGAGCCCGTTTTGCCTGTGACAGTAATTGATGAGTGATATCTCCCTGTCCTTATCTTGATGCACAAGTCTTTCATTATATTTTCTCTCTCCTGTCCAGTTGAGGAGGGGGAGTGATAGAGTGGCTTTGATGGGCACCTGATGTCAACCCACCACAGATGTGCAAGAAATGAACATAGAAATCTCTTGATTATTTGGTATGGGGTATATGGAAAGATATGAAGGAAGTCACAACAAAGAATGAATGTAAGAAATATTCCCTAATTTGGAGTTTTCAAATATTTCCTCCAATGGTAATTTTAATATGAAGTTGATTTTTCTAATGACTTGCAGAAAATTAATGGAAAAATTGTCAGTTTTCTGCAAAAAATATCTTCTGTTAAAAATTCCTCCCCCAGATTACTTATTTTTGTATTTAAAATGTTTAATGAAAACAAAAATGGCTCTTGGGTACATCTAGCAAAATGAAATGAAAAAAAGACTAAAGACTCTCCATCTCCCATCTTCCTGGCAGTTTTATTTACTCATTCCTTTGTTTACTGGCTCCAGCTCATGGGAGAAATTTGTAAGCACAATCCAGTTAGTCACCTTACTAGGATCCTTCAAATCATGAAATAGATTTTTTCAGTAACCACTGAGGCCTCTGTCTTTTCTTCCAGCAAGTAACACCCTTCTTCCATGAGGATGTGGAGATGGATCTACAAGTTAAGTGTCTGACAGTAGAGAGATCAGGCACCCTCTTATCCTGAGCTTCCAGCCTTGTGTTATATCATAACTAAAATAATATAACAGTGAGCCAATTTAAACTGCCCCACGGGTGATATGTTGCCTGTAGAGCATTCTTATAGGGCAAAAGCTTAGCAGACGATCAGTCTAATTTTGTCATTCTGTACAATCTAATACATAACACTGTCCAAGTTTTGACAAAATAGCTTAATACTAGATGCAGCTTGTAATGATAAAGAGCAGAAACATCAGCTGACAAATTCAGGGAAATCCGTGAAATATTTCTGCAGCAAAAAGTCAAGGTACTCTCTTTGTTAGGACCTATTCCATAAGTATCTTGAGCACCTGTTAGAATTAAGTCTCAGTTAGGAGAGTGATGCATATACCTAAAAGACTGTCTTGCAGATGTCTAAACAGATGGGACAAAAAAAGGACTGCCATGCCTAACAGACATCAAAGGAGAAGCAATGTCCTGCCTGTATCACTCAGGGAGTCCTCAGGATCTGAAGTGAACCTGGACTGCCTCTGAGTCACTGTAACCACAGGGCCACTTGGGGCTGAACTCTTTTGAATAAACAAGAATATGCTGTTTAGGCTCCTGTCCCATTTGCTGATCTTTAGGCCATCTAGGAAGCCCAGACTATTTGTTGCACTAGTGATAGAAGAAGAGTTGCTGTAGGTTCAAGATCTTAATATTTGTGGTTGTATTCTCCTTAGTGGGCTGGTGATTCATTTTAACCTGGACCCAAAGAGCAAGGTAGACACTTTGGTAGTTTTTTTAATGAATATATGATGTTATTTAATCATGATCCCACCAGGTCTTCCATACCCCATTTTAGAATTAGGAGGTTCACAGAGAATACTCAATATCATCCCTCAGAAAAGGCAGATAAATCTAGCTGATCTCTGTATCTCGGAGATTCAGGGAGACCCTGGAGAAGTTCTAAATTCCTTATCTTTTCCTCAGGCTTCCTTCATTATTATTTTTTAACCTTCCTATTTTGCTGCTATTCCAGATAAGAGGTTCTTATATCATTTATGTGCTGGGCTTCCAGCCACTGAGCTGAGATCAAATGGCTTTTTCCCTCATCTGTCAAAAGTTGAGGTAACGTGATTAATTTATTTTTCTTTATAAATAGAGTAGTCAAAAGACTTTCAGAATTATATTATTATGAAAACTAGTAGTAACCAGAATGAGAATCTGTTTAAAATTGACAGTGATGAGATTTGCTTGGGACTAGATCCAACCCTAGGGCTGCTATATCACATTTGTACATGTACAGTGCTGAGAGAAAGTACATTCATACATGATGATGATGGAAGTCCCGTGACAAACTGCTTTTGTTATGTTGCATTTGCCCAATGAAAGGAGTGTCTTGCATTGTAACTACTTTTTCCTTGTACCTCTGTCCTACCAGAGACTGAAGCAGTGATTAAAGTAGTTTTTAGGGCCAAGAACCACTCCCACAGTTGAGACCTAAGTGTCCTTACTTCATTATACCACCAAATAAATTTAATTTCCTAAACCATAGCAGCTAAAACCAGTGTCTGCAAATATTCCCATAATCTCCATTTAAAGCACCCCAAGTGATCTCTTGCCACCACTGCTCATAAAAAGAAATTAACATGGAAATGTCTTCACTTTACCCACTGCTGAGACACTAGAAAGACTCCTTTTTCATGGCTGGCTGAGTGTCATTGGCTGGGATTATTTGTTTGACTGCCTTTGGCATTGGTTAATGGCCATACCTACTGATAAATATCCCGAGTTCATTCTTTTCAGCTGTCTTGATCAAATGTTCAGAAGAAAAGAAAAGGAAAGCAACACTTTCTACTTTAGGTAGAATTACTTTAGGTAATTTTTGTAAGATTTATGTACTTACCCTAACAGTATGAGAGGAAGATATGTCACTGGATCTCCTAAAAGGAAGGCAAATTTCAGCCTCATCTTTTCCTATAAAATCAATGTTGTAGAACTATCTGCATGAAGTTGAGTGCAGAGAGCATCACTATCTCTTCAGGAATACAGGGGCTCTGATACTGAGATTATGTCCGTCCAACTCTGCCTGCTGTCATGAGGTTAATCTTAAAAAGAGCAATAACTGCAGTGGTATATCAACCAATTTAAACTGCTCTCAACATGGAGTTGTAATAATGTGACTCCTATACTGCAACACTCTCAGAAGATAAATTGCATTATATCATGGTGGATATAGTCCAGGCAATGAAACCTTCCCATGGAAAAAAAAAAAAAATTTAGATGTGTCCACTATGACTCTCATGGAGCTTTGAGACATCCTGGAATGGCTTTCCCTGATTGGGAAATGTACTGTGTTTGTACAGTTCAGCTAATCAAAATATTGCCCTCTGAGAAATCTGAAAATACATATTTTAGTAGATTAAGGGTTTTTTTAAAAAAAAGAAAAGAAACTTGAACACTTTTTCTGTAGGAAAATACTGACTGATATAACTTTTTCCATCAAAATTTATTTTGTCTCAAATTTTCCAGCGAGTTCCATTGCTCAAGCTCATGGTGTAGACTTACCTAAGCCTTGCTCAGCAGTTGTAAGATTATAAATTAATTGTGAGTTCTTCTTGGAGAAGGTCCCATTACTACTTTTACTCTGGCACTACTTTGTTAGGAAGGTATTTTGAACCGGAATCCTAAACAGCGTAAATCAGTGTAACTCCAGTTGAGATCCTGCTAACGAATTCAACCATGTGAACTTGGTCCTGCTTTCATACACTATACTACTTGCCTTTAATTCTTCACAGAAAGCTGTTTTCACTTGTTTCTCTTTTGCAGAAACAATAGGATCAGCTAAGTGCCTTGACCAGAACATTCGGTGCATTTATGCTAAATCCTTAGTCTCTTTATAGCACTACGGATGAAAGCAACATGTCCACAAAGCATGAAGTAATTTGCTGGGATCCCTTTTTGCTTGCATTTGAAATCTGGATTACTCTGCTCCCAGATGCAGAAGAAAAATGTGTGCCGAGAACCTAGGCAGCTGGGATAATAGCATTGCAATGTTTGTACCCGGTCAAAGCAAACTCCTCATTGCTACATGACTATTTCTTGATTGAGACCTGAGCATGGGAATGGACTAAATGTCCTGTTGGTCTTTTATGGTTCTAGACTACTTTGTTTCCTTTTGACTTTATAGTCTTCCTTTTCTTTCCCTTGCTGTCATATTTCTTTCATTTCTTGACACTATTTTATATGACTGATATTAACTATAACAGAAATCTAAATATTTGTGTGCTGCTCGTGTGATAAACACCCATAATGAAGTGTTCTGAAACCCATCCTTAGAATCACTTAACAGTCAACAGACAGAAACAAGGACTTCCACAGGGTGCTTCATTCCATCCTAAGGTCCTTGTTTAAAGCAGAAAAAACAAATTACCCTGTAGGGATGGCTACTGCTCTCACTGACTATTTAGGGAGTATAGATGTTTAACTGCTAGACAGCTATGGTTAGATGAAAGAATCTTCACTTAAACTTATCCTCTGCACTTTCTCTGTAGTTAACAGAGGAGTAAAAGGAAGGCAATATATGCCAAATAACTTAGTCTTGACCAAGTCGTGAGACAGGCTGAATTCCTTTCTGCATGTGCTTACCTCTCCTCATTAATTGTAGAAGCTCAGGTCTCTGGTTCAGACTAGATACTCTGTTTTGGTGGCTGAGCTCAAATGAGGTGAATTGTGTCTGAAGAGAAATACAAAATCACACAACAAGCCGATTAGAGTTCTTGTAATTGAACCAACAAATGTAACTCTTAAATGGTTTTAGGTACTGGACCATGACTTACATTGCCTCATACCTTTTTTTCTGCAGTGCTGACTCTAAGGACAAGGGAAACTTTGCAATCGAGAGACAGATTGAAAAGTGGCTACCGAGGGCCATGAGAAAAAGTCAGATAAATACTCTGGCTAAAAACCTGATACTGAAAACCGCCTTTAAAGGCCCCTCAGCCCTTCATGAAACTTGATGTTTGACTCTTCAGCAGCACAGTGAGAAGTGCTGATAATGTCACTGCTCCATAGTGGTAAACGGGAACACATTGAGTGGCTTCTCCCTACAGTCCTGCAGATCTCAGTGGTGTAGAGCTGAAAATACTTTGTCTTGGGGGATTAATGGTTCCCTCACTTTTTAGTGCTCATGAACCCAGTTATTTCAGCTCTGTTCCTGCTACTTAACTTATTGTTCTCCAAAGTATTATTCATTCATGGCTTTCTATAGACCTATAATGCAGTCTCAGAAAGCATTTCAGGAGGGTAGGGATTTGATTAGGGTGATGCATTTGAAATGTCAGAGGTCTTTCCACCTCATCTGGAAGAAATGGATAGAGTTGACAGATGTGTTCTGTGATAATGGGAACAGCATTATTCTTACAACATTTTTATAAACTACCTCTGTTTATTCTTTTCCTCCCCCTCTCCCTTTATTATTCTCTCTCCTGGAATAAACATTAGAATAATACAGGGAAATAAATCAGGAAATAGACTTGGCCTGGGTTGCCTAACTTAGTTTTTGTTTTGTTTTTTTTGTTGGTTTTTTTTTTGTTATTTACATAATCTTTTCCACAACCATTCCTCTGCTAAGACCACAAAAACATCCACATGCATTTTCTGAAACATTTGTTGATCTGCATAGCCAAAAGTCTAAATTCTTCATGAGATAGTAATATATTTTCTTACTGTTCCTCTGAATAGCTAAAATCTGGCTAGAAAGTAAAGTATCAGGCCACAAAACATGGTACTTCTAGAAAAGGATGTAGCATGGAATTTCTGGTGAAAGTATATGGGGTGACTGGAAACTCAGAGGTGAAAGACAATTATTGTGAAATCTATATTGGCAAAGCAAAGGGAGGTTTCTGCAGCAACAAAAGCTTTAAGGAGTTTCAGGTTTTATTTTTTCATTTGATTTTTCCAAGTGGAATCCATAGCCCACCTGATGGCTCTGAAACTTCCAGTACAACAACCTAATCTGTAGGACCAAAGCTGCACATATATTTAGACTCCTAATTCCCTCTGATTTTTAAATACTTACATACCACCAGGGACCTGGGTTTAATAGTCTAGCACTAATTCTCTTAGTAGTTTATTAGGCTCATTTGTCTTTCATGCACCTACCAGTGCCTCTAGGCTTCCTGCAATTTCCTGGCAAGGTTATGTCTGGGCTTTAGCAGCACGTCATTCTCTACAGCCCTGCAGAAAGGACAGTCAGAAGATACCAGTGATCTGGTGAAGGCTGACTCTTACCATCTCTGTGTTGACTGATACTGTAAAGTAATATTGCTAACTTTGTCAAAGAGCAAAATTGCAACCAGCTGATTTGTCTTCATACCCTTTCCTTCTTCCAACCCCAGGGAACCTTGCCCAGTAACAGAACCTTTTAATGTCATCTTGAAGCCTTTAGACAGCTCAGAGGAAGCAAGCTTCACACAGGTTCAAATAGTAGCAGAGGGAATTAGTAAATGTTGATTCATTTCCAACTTTTTGTTGCTGATATAACTGCTAGCCAATAGCCTTTTTTTAATGTTCAGAATTCCCCATAATCCTGTGGCCTGCTTTTCTTACTTATTTCTTTGGTACCATGAGGAATTAACCTTAATTATGAGCTGTTTCAGTACATCCGTCACATCAACTCTTCACTTTGAATGCTGACCATGGTACAATGTTGTCAGAAGTGGGTTACAAACTGACCCAGATATTAACTGTTTTGCAGCTACATTAACTAGTTCCATAGATGTGTGTTATATGAGAGATGAAAGTCTTAGGAGAAACAACCTTTTATTAAGGCAATAGACTTTTATTCCAGACTGATACATAAGAAGGAGCCTCAGCCACTAGTCAGGGACTTGGTGGATGGACACTTACAGGCAAAGTAAAATGTAGCAAGTGTTTTAGAAAGAAAAGGACATTTTACACCACCAGGTTACCAATATGCTACTGTGCAGTCCTCACTTTGGAAGGAGGTTTCTCATCTGTTACTGTGGACCAGCCTGGCTAAAAGCATAATGTGCTGCAGCAGGAGGCTGTAATTTGTTTGATAATCACACAGGTAGAGTCATGCTTTCAACTTGTTCAGGAGTTCCTTATAAATGTGGGCAAAACCGTCTGGTTAGTGTTCCTCAGGCTCTTTCCTAATCCTTTCTTCCTGATTTTTAAACAAGAAGAATGTAAAAGACCTAGTTCCTAGATTTTTATAAGCAGACTGTTCATAGTGAATCTTGATTTACAGCTAATGCCTATTGCCAGAGCTACAATAAAACATTTGGGCAATGATAGCAATATTTATCCCTCCCCACCTGCTCCTTCTGACTCTCTCCTCCCTCCTCTCTCTCTTTTTATTAGCTAGACTGCAAGCACCTGTTCTGAGAGGGATCTGCAAAGCCTGGGAAAAGGCACATTGTTTTCCCTGAGTTGTTGTGGTGCTCTGTCAGTGAGCCCCTGGCACCTGTGAGAATGAGCTTTCTCACTATTCCTCTTCTGGTTACTCTGCTATATTCTGGTGATTGTGGGGTTGTGTTTGGGTTTGGTGTTTTTGCAGGTGAGAGCTTCAACTGCTTTGGGAATGATAAAGGTGTGTTCTTATTTTCCCCTTCTTTTATCTGTTTGAGGTTGTTCTGTTAGAAAAGATGTCTCTTACCTTGTGCAGTTGTTACAAATCTGTGAACCGGATTCTTTTAAGGTTTGATGTTTAATATGCTGTGCTTTTATTAACACAGTAAATAACAAGATTCCAAAGATAACACTTAAGTAAAGTAAGTATGTTACCTCTCTGGCAAACAGAGTGATGGTAATTGCCTTGCATTCAACTACTAAAATGTGAAGACTCAGAAATACCTATGTAAATTTTCAGTGTTATTTTAAAATTAGTTTTGACCTGTTCTTTATCTTTGTTTTGACCAATTTTCGAAGCTAGTAAAAATACTGTGCTAATAGTACAGCGATTACCTGTGTTGTGATGACAGTCTTTTCCCTCTTAAGATTTGCTTAACTTAGCATAAAATTTAGGTAAACATAAACATTCTAGGAGCTTAAATAATAATGTTACTATGGCCAAGATCATGTGATGGTACAGGCAAACAAAGTCTCAGTAGAAGGAATTCTGTTGTTAGACTAGCTGGTATATTTGAAAAAAGTAAACAAATATTTGGGTGCACAAGTTTTTTTTCAGGCCTTCTAGAAATTCAGGTATTGATTATGCTAAAATGTTTCTTAATACTTATCCTATATTCCTTCCGTTGTTTATTTCTGTTGGTTTGCCTTTGGGGCAGATGCCGTCTGTTGGTACTGCGTCTTAAAAACTGCTTAGCACAATGGTGCCAGTGAGGCTCAGGGCAGCAAGGAAGCCAACATAATAACAGAAGCTTGTAATTTATGTTCCAGTATACTTTCAAAGCTTATACTTTCTGTGAATTTTCATTCACTTGTCTTGGTAGTCATACAGGCTGCTTTAATTTGTAGGGTTTACTATAGGTTTATTTGAGGGGGATGTTATCGGACACCTTAAAAACTAATGATATTTTTAAACCAGGGGTCAGTGTGCCAGAATGGTCCAGAAAAACTTGCAAGGCTGGTCAGAAAGAATATTTGCATTTCTCTATTCCTCTAGATCATATAATACTTTGCTAGTTAACTGCAGCCCTGGGGCCTTCACTTTGCCTCCTTTGTACATTAGGTGCATCTTGAGTGTGTGTCTTCCCACTGCTAGAGCACATAAAACTGAGCAACCGTGTGTAACATGCAATAAATATCTAGTAGCCACTTCTGAAGTAGATGTTGGACAACTTAATACATAGTTAACTGGCAGAGAATGAGAGAATAGTACTAGTTTCATATTTTAAAGCCAAATTTGCCTTTTTATTGGTTTCTCATGTGACAGCATTGTAATCATTTCTGTACCATATGATCTTTGGGGAAGTTTACTTACGTAATGTTTGCTAATGGAAATCAAACATAAAATGCAGTGAAGAGAGGTGACATAGTGACAAATGAAGCATATATCCCTTGGAAAGCTTCTATTCCATCCTTTGTCAGGTGACTCCTTGATCAGCTTCCCTGTCTTGCCATCTGGAGATGACTTTGGAAAAGGAAATCATGTCTTCATTCCTGTCCAAGCCGTGAGCAGCCCATTTCTCCACAAGAATGCCATGGGAAACAGTGTCCAAGGCTTTACTAAAGTCTAGGTAGACAATGTCCACAGCCTTTCCCTCATCCACTAAGTGGGTCACCTTGTCATAGAAGCAGACCAGGTTTGTCAAGCAGGACCTGCTTTTCATAAACCCATGCTGACTAGGCCTGAGCATCTGGTTGTCCTGTATGTGTGGTGTGACAGCACTCAAGGTGATCTGCTCCATGACCTTCCCCAGCACTGAGGTCAGACTGACGGGCCTGTTATTGCCTGCATCCTACTTCTGGCCCTTATTGTAGATGGCCATCACATTTGCTAACTTTAAGTGACCTGGGACCTCCCTGGTTAGCCAGGAGTGCTGATAAATGATTGCTTGGTAAGCACTTGTGCCAGCTCTCTCAGTGCTCTTGGGTGGATCCCATCTGGCACCACAGACCTGTATGTGTCTAAGTGGTGTAGCAGGTCACTAACCATTTCCTCTTGGGTTATGGGGGCTTCATTCTTCTCCCTGTTCCAGCTCAGGGGGCTGGGAATCCAGAGGACAACTGGTCTTACTATTAAAGACTGAGGCAAAGAAAGCATTAAATACTTCAGCATTTTCCTCATCCTTTGTCACTGTTTCCCCCATATTTTAACTAGATGGATTAAGGTTAAGAAGTCATTTTTGACTTCCCATCAACGACCATTGTACTGACTACATGGAAAGCTAGAGCAACATAACAGTGCACCTAAAACATCCACCCTGTGAGTGAACTCTGCAAAGGTTTCTGTGGTCTTTCTTCCCTGACTGTGAGCTGCACAGTCTGGCAGTCCCTCATACCCTGGTTTGGGAGGGCAGTGGTGTCTGTAACAAAATGCAAACCATGTAGGAAGATAATTGTAACATCTAGCTTAGATTTAAGTCAATGAATTTCTGAAATAAGGGAAGAACAGCAGATTGAGTTCTGTCACAATGGTTTTCTCAGGTTTCATTCGTACAAGTCAGCAGACACCAAATATTAGCATGACCAGAAGGTGCAACTATTTCTAGATAGAAGTAATAAATTAAATGCTAATTAATAATGTTTCTGTTACTGATCTCTGTAAAAGTGGTCTTTCATCTATGTCCCACTGTACTTTTAAACTGAGACAGCTTCTATGACCTCCACACAGATCCCACATACCAGAGCAGGCAACCCATCAATTTAATTGACTGCAAAGAGTGGGTGACTTGTTTGGGGTTTTTGTTTAACTACAACAAACCAAGGAAACAAAACTTATTCCATTTGAAAATTCCCCCCCCCTTTTTTTTTTCCCCCTCTTACACAGGGAGTCAGATGGCTTTGAAAAATGTATTATTCATCTAGCTACAGTAGAAACACAAATGAAACTGAGCAACTGTCAGTTTTCCAGCAGAGCAAAAAGCAAAATGTCACAGAACCAGCATCAAAACTGATAAATGCATTAGTCTGATTACATCCTTTCCACTGGGATAATAGAAAATGATACTAGCATCACAAGAATGAAAATAATTTAGGTCTAATTCAGAGAGATGCAGCTGGGGATGCTAGAAAGTAATTCCAATAGGTGCGTCTTAAGAAAAATGAAAGGGATCATGATCATGCATATTTTTATTGTCTGTTTTCCATGACTTTTCATTTGAAAACTAAGTGCCCAAAAGCTGTAGTATTTCTTTTTATATATATACACTTTCATGGGTATCATCACTAGCTTCTTAAAACAGCAGTTTTGTGGCCCAGCTGGTACTGCAGCCCCAGAAGTAGTTGTGCTCTCACAGCTTGGGGGGTAGTAAATGCTGGGAGTGTTACCCTTTTGGTCAGAGTGTTGGGGGTCCAGTATCCCAGTCTGTGAGATCTGAGAGCTGACTATAGCTGCTTGTAGTTTACAGCAAGCTCCAGTACTGCAGGAGACAGTGACTAAATAAGGGTCCGGAATACCAGGTTTCTGTGCCTCAAAAAGACCAGCAGCATGGATGTGAGGAGGTAATAGATTTGAGTTCATTATAAATTCAGCACTCACATCTTTTGGTGTGCTTTGTGATAAATATGTCTCTTTAAAGCTTGTAGACCTCTGTTCACTGTTGGCAGCTGAGGATTTGCTGTTGATGATCTCTGCTTATCAACATTTGGAAGTTAGAATATAAAGTCTCCTGGACTTGAAGAATACCAGTGTTTGGCTTTCTTCAGGCACTCTGGGACCAGCAAACTTAATGTACCGTCTCTTACAGCTATAAAGCTGGATAGATTTATTCAGCTTCCTAAATGGCCCTATAGGTAGGAGGAAGATCTAATGATGTATGACAAGACTTTCATTACAAAATAATTTCATTTGCTTCATGTGTGTTAAAGCACCTTATAACTGCTCTGGAAACTTGAAAATGGGTTTTAAGCAGGTTTTAAATTAAAACAGATGGGGGGATGGTTTATTTCAAGAGTGGAGGTTCTTTACAGCCCTAATCCCAAATGCCCTGATTTTGTATTCAATTGATGGAATCCTTTATGCCAGGAGAGAAGAAAACATTTGCATTAAATACAAATTGTAGTGGTATTTACATGTAGTATAGAGAGGGCAAGTTTAAGCAAAGATAGTGTGGAAAAATATACTTGGCTGTAGTGCAATTTTTTCAGCACCTTTCAAAATAATCCATAAAGGAGGCAAGTATAGCTGCTACACCTGTTTAACTGAAGGAAAAGGGCAAATGCAGGGATTTGCAAAGCTGATGTTGGAGTTTAGTAGCAGCATCAGGAACAGTACTCAGCTCTTACTGCTGTGAAATGCCAGCTCCTCTGCCTGTTGCACACTCTGCTTTGGGACATTATTACATGCCAGGGAGGTGGTGGGGGATGGCATCACACAGTAAGTACAGTTAGGATCACATACTTAGTCCAAAGAGCTAAACCCAATCATGTAAGTAATAAAGGACACTTTAATCCCATCTATCTAAGAAAAAAGAGCATTTTTTTAAAACAAAGAAAAATAGTTACTTCAAGAGATAATTATGTCCTACACTGGGTTTTATAGGTAAAAGAAATATTTTGGAAATAGGATATTGGCCCAAGAACAAACAAGTTTAACCATAATGATAGATTTTTTTTTTTTCAAAAACATTGGACCAAGGCTGTTCTGGAGTATATATGCCATAATGGGGGGAAACACATCTTTAATATAAAGATGGAGTTGGTCCATAAATATTATCTATAACTGCAGGAACTAGGCTAGATGTGCCACGAGGTGATCTTTTCTCTGAACTTAATTGAAAAATTGCAGTCAACATATATATGGTGCTGAAGAAGACATGTCCAGACCATCCACGATGGTGACGTGCCTCATCTCTATCCCCATGGCTGCCCAGCTAACATAGCCCCTGTGGAGAGGAGTTCCTTAGGTGTTAACTCACCCTGGGGCATTTGGGTATGTAGGACCCAGTTTCTGCCCTAAGAAGGTGCTCTGGAGACTGGATTTTTAAGATAGCTGATTGTTTCCTGTGAGGCTGGTCCAGAGTGCCTTTCTGGCGCTGTCCTTGTGACCCAGTGTGGATAAACCTGAAATGAACTACACTAATCCAGCATTTCAAGACTGTGAGTTTTTCCAGTCAAATGCTTCAGAGGCAGGGAAATAACGATCTGGCAATAGTGTCATCTTGACTGAGGAATCTCATAGACAGTGTTAGCTTTCCGTGTCCAAGGTCCATGTGCTGTACTAGATCAGCATAGCAGAAACAGACAAGCCTCAATTAGTCACCTTACGGGGCACTCCATTATGCCCTGTAAATTGTCACAAAAGGCTGCGGTGACAAGCCAGAAAAATTCAGAGTCCTTCACATTTAGCTAATGGGCCTGAATCTGTTACAACTTCTTGCCTAAGTGCTTCTGTAGTTCCAAACTGAACTGAATCTCAGTCACCTTGGAAAGGAGGGGGAATGATGCTGTTACACAGGTGCTTGAAGAGCAATCCAGGACAGACCTAGGAATGTTTTCAGTTATAATGAAGCTGGCAAGTTGCTGTATCATCAGTCCCATGATTGCTGGAGTGTTATCTTTGCTTAATTAAAAATAGCACTCAAGAAGCAGCACTTATCTTCCAGTGAACTGGCACCAAGCTGCTCCAGCAATCCTAAATAGGTTTATTTAAAGGGCAGGTCTGATGGCATCACTCCCTCTGGTGGCTTTCTGGCAGGAGGAGCCATCTCACAGCTCATTGTGAGGATAGTTCCCATTCCCAGAGGAACTTCTGCAAGAGCAGGGGAACAAATTTTTTCTGAGCCTACAAGACAATACTTTGGATCCCCATCAGAGATGCAGCAAAGGATGAGCTAGCCGTGAAGTACGGGGAGGAAGAGAAGGAAGGAGTGTCACATGGAATTTGATTTTGGTGCCTTATCAGGCCTAGGACTTCATCATCATGAGGAGGAGCTGTTTGAAAGCATGAGCTGTGGATGATGGACTTTGGGAAAGACACATTTACAATGTGCTGTGAACATGCAAAGAGAAGGGAGCTCACTGCAGCCCTTCATGTTTCTGAAATGGGCTGTTCTTTTTCTGCCTATAAACCCATGTTGTTTTTTCTGGACAACAATACCACAGGGATTTACATAAGGAATTCCAACTATGTAAATGCTCAATTTTATTAATCTACTTTCTGCATCAGTCTTAAACTTTTATGCTTGTGTACATTTCTGTATACTGCCACACCTTTTGACCTACCACGCATTCATTTATGTTGCCAACTTTTCAACAATAATATAATTCTGAAGGTTATACTGTTGTTACAGCCTGGTTTTCCAGGTATCTTATCAAAATGCTCATTGCTCTAACAATCTGGGAATGAGCCTGTTTACACAGCAGTCTAACATAAAATCGCATCTTTATAATCCTATTCCCCAAATAGTGTCAGGTTATGCTCTACTTCTTAATTAACAAAAAACTACATTACAGTGTATGAGTAAATCCAAACTGAAATCAGTTTACCCACAATTCATTCATTTATGTCAGAGCTCTCAAGGACGCCTAGTAAATTAAGAGGTTGTCTGTTGCTCTTCTGTTTGCCTTATATGATTTGGTTTAATTTAAAATTTCTCAAGTGCTACCTTGGTGATACATGTACTTTCAAGATTTTTCATGTATGGCCATCATATTCTGGGGTAAAACTGGCAACAACAGTCTAGGCTTTAGCAGTAGACTCAAGTATGCTAAAACTTTACTTGAAAGCTGTTCTGATCTTCACTGTGAGACTTCAGAACAGTTCTGGTCAACAGCAAAAAGCAGAGGTAGAAGGTTTTCTGACCTTGGATGTAAAAATCCAAGGAAGTAGCATTCGGTATAACTCTGAAGATATTGTTTGCAAATTTCAGATAAGTTCTTCTGAATTTAAAAAAAAAAAACAAAAAAAAAAAAAACAACAACAACAAAAAAAAAGAGACCAGGATTTGCCTCAGTTTGCACAGGTAGTCTGTGTCAGAGCTGAGACTTGAATTCAGAGCTCTTGAAAGAAAAGGCTTGAGATGCTGATGATAAGGAAGATTACAAAATGGTGCAGCTGGGTCTTGATTTGAGGCTAGGACAAACATTCATAGATGAGCTGTAATTTTGCCTGAGATTGTTTCTAGGGTAGTGTGACTGGCGGGATGTCCCTCTTCTCTCAGTAAAAAACAAAAAAAAATAATGTTTTTCTTGTCAAACAAAATGAGTACATTTTAAATCAAAATAATTTTTTTGGAGACATGCTCCATTCTAAAAAAAAAAAAAGTTACATATTTGAAAGCTCCAAACCAAAATAAAATATTACACTTAGAATAAAATAAAAAAAACCTACTGTTTAATTTTCTGATTTACAAAAATTATTAAATATTGTCCTAACATGAAAGCAGCTTCCTCTCTCAACTGAGTCAGTGAACCAGTCACACTTGTTACTCCACTGCATATAATGTTGGAACAATTTCATTTTCAGATTTGCAGTTATTTTTCACTTAGCTTTTTATTTTGCAGTGGAGTAAGTTTACCAGTCATGACAGGATTTCATAGCATATTTTCATAAACTTGAAGCTAGTTTCCTTGTTTAAAAAAAAGAGAATAGTTCCAGGTACTGAAAAAAAAAAATAAATAATCTGCAAATGCACAAAGTTTCATACATCTGACCCACCTATGGCTGAAAAGAGTAGAGTTTCTGCCAGACCTCAGATGCGGGAGCTAAGTCCCCCAATGTCATTGAAGTAAATCAAAGAAAGCCTTGAAAATCTGGCAGGGAAAGCTGGGCATCTTTTCAGGCCAAAATAAAGCCTGGATCAAAAGGAACTCGTGGAAATGAATAGTTCATATTCTGAAGGAAACATATTTACAGAAAATGAAATCTTGGTTAAAACACTTTTTGAATCATGTTGAAGTGTTCATTGTAAATTCGAAAGGTCTTTCTTGATTTACTTGGCTCAATTTCTGAACCTTTTTTTTTTTTTTTCTTTCCTTCTGCTAATGGCAACCCATCGATCATTGGAGCTGTAATCAGATTTTGCAGAAGGCCACGGGCATCATTTTCAATCATTTAAACTTTGCTAGCCTGCCTCTATTTCTTATGAATCATGGGGATTAGTGCCGAAGGATTTTTCCCCTTTAAAAAAATTAGCAAATGTTTATTGCATCTTTCTTGTTACACCTTATCTTGTTACACCACTTATCACCAGTTAACCATTTCACTGTTCAACAGACAAATGGCTGCCTGATAGTATGTGAGAAACATCTAGCCTCATCTCCTACAAAATTATCTATGGGTCAGAACCTCAGACATTATTTGGATGTCCAAGTGCCTTTGAAATTAGTAGGAGGCATTTGGCTAAACTATGAATGTGATGGCAGACTTCTGTGTGGGTGAACAATCTGAGTCCATAGCCAGAGGCAATATGATGTACTGTGTAAAAACAACTCCCAGTGATATTGTTAGCAGTAGTTGTAACAGTGGTAATTTGCTATTAGCTAACTTAGATGTAGTTCAAATGGTTTGCTCAGACCTTTGTGTCAGCTTAAACATATCCCTGGAAAACTGCAATTAGAGTCTTTGTTCACAGGTCAGTATAACTTCATGCAACTACTCCTTCTAGAGCAAAAGCACAGTCACATCACTGACTGTTTGCATGTGATGCTCATGTAATGCTCATGACAGCAATGTTGTCATCCCTCCTTAAAAAGCAGAAACAACATAGTTAAAATAACACTGTTGGATGGAGACTCTCTAGTATCAGTCATTTGAGAAATATAGTCTATACAAAAGATTATGAGTGGGGAGGAGTAGCTTTTGAACGTGCTTGGTAGTTCATTCAGGTAACAGTGATGCAGCAAACAGGAACAAAACAGATGTACAAGGAAGTGCTTCCTGAGATCAAATGGTGACAGACTTTTTTCTGAGCATGATTATCTGAACCCAGCATGGACCCAACATTGCTAAGATTTGGTCACTTGTGACTTCTGGCCAGCTTTAGCGGTTACATTTTTCCTAGTTTTCTCTCTTAATTTGGGAGAGTGATGGCACAGAACTGGGTGAATGATATTCCTCAGGAAAAAAAAAAAAAAAAAAAAAAAAAAAGATACCATCTCTAATGCATAGTAAATAAGAGGGAAAGATATGCTGCATTCTCTATCCATTCCTATTTTCATGTGCTTAAAGATCTCCTTCCTCTTCCAGACAGTGGTCAGCTCCTGGGTGAGTTATCCAATGTTCTTTCTTCTAGGTGTCTAAAAGCACAATCTATTTCCAGTCAGTTTTCTTCCATTCTGCAGAGGACACACCATTATGAAATAACATTTATGTCTACTGCAGAGTGGAAACTCACCAACATTCCTCTTTTGTAGGCCAGATCCATGGCAGGAAAAGTCTACCTGTGCCTTGAACCCTATTCTGGGTCTTGTTGCTGGCCACAGAAGTCACTGTGTAGAAGGGCTGTTTCACTATATTGTGACAAATAATTTCCATACAGATCCTGAGATATAAGACTGTATTTAGCACTCTGGATAGAGATGACTACTTATATCAGGTTTTAATTCCCCCAGGGACAATAAGTTTCTTCCCTGAAACATAAAACATGATCTTGTTTATATCTGGTTACTCAAGGAAAATTACAAGCTTTTAAAAACATATTAATTAACAAGAAGATCCAAAAATTAATGATGTAATCTTAGGCATTTTTACCAAGTTTTACTTTTCCAATAAGAGGTCTCTCTAGTCAAAATTCACATATGCTATCCTTTTAAACCACACTGCAAATACAATCCTAAAATGATTTCCCAAAATGCTTCTTTTCAACTGATGTGTCTTTAAATTTGAATCAGATGGCCTTTGCACTACTGAAATGAGAAAGTAAGGCAGTCAGCTAAGACATGGTTCCTTTTTTTGCTTTTCTTTTGTACGTACGTGTAGAATTATGATTGCACAGGTAGAATATCAGCTGTATGTGTCAGAGTGATCGGTCACACAATCAAATGCAGGATCATTCTTTACCATAAATGCATTAAAAGAAAATCAGTCACTTAGATTTGGCTTTCAACAGAGCAGCAGGCTGAGTTCTATTCATAACAAATCAGCTCATGCTTTGGGGGAAACTACAAATCACTCCCACAGCATTATTCATTGGATTGTCCTTTGCATCCTTCCTAGGAAGGCCTAGTTTGAATTCTTATGTGTTCTCGCTGCTGTTACGCTAACAGCAACGGGTGGGGAGGCAGAAAGGAGGAGCAATCTCCTTGGAAGGACAGTTTGGTTTCTTTTTGGGGGGGTGAATGGGTGTTTTTATAACATTAAGCGGGTTTTCATGTTTGCTTTTCATGGCAGGCAAGCATTGTAATTGAATGCACTAGATTATTGAGGTTTAGGTTTATTGAATTAATTATGATTTAGCTGGAAATCTCCACTTTCTATCACTGTGAATTCATCATTAGTATTGCTACAGCATAGTTTGTATTAGTGGTGGTGCATAAAGCTCCTCACTGAACTTAGGACCAGTTGTACTAAGAACTAGACAGGACTATATAGAAAATAGTAATAAATATTCAGTAGGAAACTGAAATGGTCAGGTCTCAATCTATGCCTTAGGAGAGAGAATCAAGAGAGTTTCAAAATTCCCCCCAAAACCATGGTTGC
Source organism: Athene cunicularia (assembly GCF_003259725.1). Classification (NCBI taxonomy): domain Eukaryota; kingdom Metazoa; phylum Chordata; class Aves; order Strigiformes; family Strigidae; genus Athene; species Athene cunicularia. Next base: position 14,363,441 of record NW_020799105.1, read on the forward strand.
CGAGGAACATATATGCATTCACCTTGAACAAGCAAAAATATTATATACATTTACATCTTGTAACTGAAGTGGCTAAATTTCTTCTCTTCCTCTGTCTGCTCTGCAGCCTCAGTGGGGGAGTGCTGCCATGCCCAGGCCAGCCGCAACCCTGCAAAGCTTAAAGGAACTGAGGAGAAAGATGGAGATTTTGCTAGCTGGTCTCTGCTGGGCTCTTGCTGCCTCAGTTATCACTCTTGCAGTATTTGTTATCTTCTTGAAAGCTAGCTCCGGTGAGACATCCCCTAAAAACATAGCATGAAGGACCAGGAGGCAGCACAGCAGGCGGAGGCTCCTCGGGCATCAGGATGGGCTGTTGAGAAGGCTGTGGCTCCACTGCTGCCACACAACTCCAGAAATCCCTGCTCACTGCTGAGAAGGGCTGGGGCGTGCAAACCCATGGTTGTGCTGAACATGGCTTCTCACCATCTCACTCATCCCACTCTCAGGAGAGCTCCAAAAGAAGGCAACACAGCTCTCTGTGTCTCTAATTCCAGGCCTTTGTCTCAGCCTCCTTCCTTTCCTTTCCTCTTTTCTTTCCAGGACTGCAGGGGGCTCACATCAGTTTTTAACCCAGAGGGGTAACATTTGCTTTTACTTCAACTGCTGAGAAAAATTAAGCTGGCTCTGTGAACCCTGTGCTGTCCATTGGAGATAGATGTAACCTCCACAGATTTGGGCACCTCTCCAGGTGGACCCCAAAGTGTATACATCAAGCTTTGAATTGCAGTGGCTCAGAAGTGGACACACCATTTGTTCTACTGCCTCAGCCAAGAGGGTGATCAAGTCCGGTAGAGAGGCAGAGTGGGAGCAGTCAGCACTTCTCTCATGAATGGTTTCAGTGACAATTTCTAGAAGTTGCAATTCTAAATTCAACTCTGTGTAAGCTACTTTGCAAAAGACTTTAGGTCAAGTTATTACATGGAACTTCTCTCACTGCTTTCTTAAACCATGCATCTAACATGCTTTCCAGGTCCTGACCTCAAGTTTATGAAGTTGTCTTCAGGAGGCAGCCTGACCGCTCTTTTCATCAAATCGGATGGCTGAGAAGCCTCTTCTGTCTACAGTCTACAACACAGCTATCAGCAACACCTAATAATAGGGGGATTTGAATTCATTGCTGTTCCATCAAGGATCCGTTAAATGGAAGGTGGAAAATAAATATCTCCTTTGTTCAATGCCTTTACCATGAGACTATCCTTTTCCAAGCAGTTCAAATAACTCCTAAAGTGAAGATCTTACACTTTAGATTAATGACATAATGCAGATGAAATGAGTAAAGCAATAAGCACCTCATGCAAGAGGATCTGACCCATCAAATATGTGCCATCTGCACAGAAGACACAGCTTCAACTTCATTTTCTCATTAACTCTTTTTATGATTACAATGAATATGGAACTAGAGCAAAACCACTGCTGACTGACACAAGGAGGCTATGGGTTCAATTATTCAGCAATGCCCCCTATGAACTTCTGGAACACGAACTTTATGGAAAGTAACTGATAGATCTGGTAATGTTATCATAAATACGTGACATAAATCCATGCACAAAAATTTATCTCCATCAAGCATCAAAACATGGATTTTCTTCCAGATGGTTCCTGACTCATCAGGAAAAATGGTAGCATCAGAAAGTCAGGCTATCACTCCAAGCTGATATAGTTTTGCAAAAAAGTCAGGCAGTTAAATGTCAAACTGCCTCCAAAGGTTAATTTGTTGGAACAGGAAATTTAAATGACATGTCTAGATTGGGGAATATCAGAATGTTCAATTATTTTGGTAAAACTGTTTTGTCACTTCCAAATGTGTCTTTCCCACATATGCATTTATGAGGTTTGTACAGATACTTTAATTTTTATACCCACACACATATGCATAAACACAAACAAGAAAGAAAAAAATGTTTATTTCTACTTGTTCCGAATATTAGAGGAAATAAAATGGTGATAGTTCAGAATGTTTGAAGGAACAAAAATTTCACTCTCTACTGTAACTTAGCATAAAGGCAGCATCTGGCCCTCCCCTGTGGAGACATCTGATAATTTCCAGTAGAAGACAACCTCATGTGTCCTCCTGGCATTCACTGGCATAAAAAACAGAGGTGTGAAATTAATTTTGGGGTAAGGGGTGTCCCTCAGATATTTAGAACTAAAAGCCAGACAGAGTATACCAAACATTAACTTTAATTTGTACAACCCTGCCTTTAAAGCTGCACACAGGTGAAACTGTCTGCTTGAGTCTATCCACATTTTTTACTGAACAAGCAGGAAATGCCTCATGATACAAAAATGCCCAGAGAGCAGTGTAATAGAAATACTTGGGTAGATAATTTAGTGTCAGAATTGTTTCTCAATTGACTTCTTTTTTTTTTTTTTTGGTGAATTCCAAGCATCTGGGAATCTTTTAAATTTCTTCCCCCAGGCATTGAAATGAAATGGATCGCCTACTGTTTTAAAAGAACTAATCTAATGTTGTGGTTAGTTAAAAATCTTTTAATCTTTTTTCTCTAAACAGAAGTAGATTGAAAGCACTCTGGCATCTATAGGAGTTAATACAAACTTCGTTCCCCTCTCTGTGATTCTTAATTGAATTCTGTATGAAGCAGGTTGTAACCTTTCTTCCAGCACCTGATGGAAATATATTGTATCATTGTCCTACCTTCAAGATCGACACCCACCTTCTGCTTCATGACTCAATAGTGAGTAACAAGGGGAATGAGTTACAAGGCCACAGTAGTTGGCTTGACTAATGAATTTTGTTGCTGTCAAAGTGTTCCTTCCGATGTGCTGTGGGGAGCGGGAGAGGGGCATTAGAGGAAGAGGGAGAAAGGAAGTAGGGGCAAAATGATGTTTTGGCTGATGAGGAATCAAAATAGTGTTATCATTCATATGACGGGCACTTTTAAGCTATGTTATTGGACTAATATGCTACTGCTTTGGAGAGGAGAAATCTTAAGAGGACCTGAACAGTATGGTGGAAGAAAAAGCCAAAGAGATGATCATACTCATTTCTGATAAGACTGAAAGAAAAAAATTTTCATAGGCAAAGAAACTCCAGCTGCTTAATCTATATAACTTTTTTAGACCTGTGCATGGCTAATAGTACTTGTCGATATCTTCCTCTTCTCCAGTACATGAAGGTGCTATGAACAGCATAATAGTAAAAGCGAAGCGTACAATTGCCTGTTCAGTCCACCACCAGTCATGATTCATCCTTTTAAATCCTGTTTCAGTAGCATAAACTGAGCTCCTAGGACACTGTCTCACACAGGCTCAGATGCTTCTTGAAATGTTTTCAGGCACTACAGACCAATGCTTTATTAAGGCTACAAATAAAAACAAAGTGGACTTGTGTGGGATATATTTCCAGCTTTTCCAGGTTATGGGTAACCCTGCACGGATGGATTTGCAGCTTCAGTTGCATTAATGCAGATAGACCGATCAATGCCAACCCCTAATGAGGAAGATGGGAGCCTGACACTGGTCTGGCCTGACCGAGAGCGTAGGGATTCATACGGGGCTCCTGTGAAGTCTGACACAGTAGGAAGACTGCCAGACCACACACAGAGAAAATCTGAACGCCCTGCAGGGGAACTACGATCTTTAGTGATTGTAATGGATTTTGCTGGAGATTCACTATGTTTCGGAGGCTCGATGTTCATTGTAATTCTGTATGTCTAGTACTGGTGTGAATTTAAATGAAGTTGCCTCATTTCGCTATCCCTTTGTGGTAAAATAATTTGAGAACTATTGAAGACAAAGGATCGTAAATTAAATGCTCCTGGAGACACAAAGGATAGATAGGCTTCTTTGGTTTCCATGATAACATAAACTATCCCTGGAGACTTAAATCAATGTCTAGGAGTTCCAGAGTTCCAAAACTGAATTGGATTTGCCTGTTTTCTTTCCTTCTTTTGCCCAGTAACTCAGAGGACAGAGTGCTGGGGATGCATGGCCAGCTATTTCCTATCCCCATCTCAGAAGTTCATGTGGGTAAGGCTGTTCAGCTGCAGTATGTTTCACTGTTAGTGAACATCATTCTTCTATGTTTTGCATGAGTGCTGCCCAAAGAGTACCAGTCTTTTTTTTTTTTTTTTTTTTTTTTTTTTTTTTTTTTGAGAAGGAAGGCCTAAAAGAGGAACAGAAAAATGGAAATCAAAGAAAATCAGAGGGGGTTTTCCCATGCACTTCACAGAAATACGTCAGACAGGTTCCTGATAACAAAGTGTAGCAGCAGGCTGAGATGCTCATGTTTCTCTTAAGTCTCATACATGTTTAAACAAAACACCCAAAACCAGAAAAACCAAAGACGCCTCCAGAGATCTTGTAATTGAAGTTCATCTCCTGTTAAGTACATTCATTATCCTACAAAACAACCACTGAGGACACTTGTGTGCTGAAATGAATAACTGATTTTTTTATCTTATACCTATGTCAACAAATCAAAGGACAAATCAGCTCTGATAACATTTAATTGGGGAGAGTTATTATGGAAACAAACAGAAAATCATTTGTTTTGTGTCATACAGAGCGTTCTGTTCAATCTGAGATATCTTTTTCTTACTCTACGCTTTTAAGGAAAGACAGAGAAATTATTTGGTGTATTAATAACCCAGTGGAGTTCTCTAACCTGGTAACCCAGTGAATACTACAGTCACTCTGTAAATTCTATTCATGGGTTTAACCCATCCCCATCTGGGGATACTATAGATAGGAAGTTATTAAATCTGATAACTTATTTATGAGGGACAGCTCCTAAGTCTTATGTGAAAATCCATGGCCAGGCAAAGGTCTCTCCCAAAAGAAAATGGGAAGAACTCACCACTGAGAGGTACTCACATAGGTGGGTTGTAAACCTTGTCCTTCAACTGCTATGTCTTCTATAATACTTCTCTTATGTCTTTACAACTTCACATTTCAGATTCTTATCAATAATCATCTTACATATTGTAGCTATTGAGGGTTAGACCTATACTCTGTAAGATCTTTTGTGGGACCAGACAAGGTCCCAGAATCCTTTTTCTCAGTTAAACATTTGGCACCTTTTTCTACACACCTGTAGCTGCATGTGATACAGTGCTAAGCTATCCTTCTTTTCTAGTGAGTTTTCTATCTTCGAGCATATTTAAGAACAGGGAGTTTTTCCAAGCTGCATCCCATAGCCAGATACTGTGTGTGACATCTAAGTCAGCATATTTTCTGTAATGTTTATCCATTGATAAATATACACAGAGAAGTAACATTGTACCCATGATTTGAAGCAGATTGAGAAAGATATTATGTACTGACTTTATCAAAAGGAGTTTGGTCTTGCTGCTTCATAGTTTAACTTACTATTCTTTTGTTGGTAAATCTTTTTTTCAGTGTCAGATTCTCATCTCTTCTGTCTTGTTGAATCAGACCATCCAGGTCTTCAAACTACTGATACAAGTTACTGTTTACAATGCCTTTCCTATTAAATCCACACTAATGCCCAAAATCTCTTGAGAGGTTGTCTTGCTCTCCCAAAAAGTACTGCTGAAGCCAGTAGTTTGGTAATTGAGGATTTTCTTTCTCTTCATTGTTGCCATCGCAACAAATGAACTTCTCTGGTAAGTGCTAGAAACAAACTTCAGAAAGGTATTGAGGGGGAAATTCCTAAAAATGTGCTCCCCTGTAAGCTAGATCTTTGGCTGGTACAAATTGTCATGCTTCCTGTAAAGCTTGCAGAGCTGTAACAGCTGCAAACCTGGAGCAGAGTTAGCTCCCACCCGTCTTGGTAAGTGAAGAATTATTCTCCACAGTGTGTTCTGCAATGTTTTAGCTGCAGCTATTCTTCAATGTCTGTTTAGTGCTAAGACCAGTTTGATTATTTTTTTCCTCCAACTCTCCCATTAATCAGACAAAGTGTTGCTTTTAATTAAGTTCTGTACCTACTAGAAATATGTTGCAAGTATAGCATTATTTTTTATTTCTCCTGATGAAGTGCAAACGTATTGGATTTGGAGACCGTTATAAGGGCAGCGCAGAGATGTACTGGTATGCTGAGGGAGTGGAAAGAAAGAAGGTCAAGAAAGAATTTAATTTGCAATGTTCATTGGCAAAAACATTTTCTTTTTGCATTTGCCTTTTTCTGTAGTTGATGCTTACAGTCCTTCCATGTCTCATGATTTTTATCTGTTTCTTAAGGCCTCAGGATTTTAGCAATAGCTTATTCCCCCTTGTTCTCTTTTTATGACACTCTGGGTTTATTTGGTTTGGTTGGGGACGTTTTTCTTCTTTGGTATTTTGACAAAACACTTTATTCACTGTACTGTGTATTTGCCTGTGTGAAGGGCATCTACTTCATCTCAGGACATAAGTGGAGCAGTTGGGGTTTTTAGGCTTATTTTAAATGATGTGTGGACTTGCTAATTCCATTTGGTTTCCTCTGTGCTTATGCTCCCATATAATTCCTCATTATATACAGGAGTCAGCTATTATTGTTTCTCTTTTATACTTTCTCCATAGAAGACAGGAGGTAAAGAAAAGTTTCTGCCCAGTGGAACTGCTCTTTCAACCTTGTACTGTTTGTAGATGCTACACCCAGGGATGCAAGTGAAGGAGAGCAAAGGAGCAATGACATTCCATCTCCTCTTTCTTGGCTGAGCTACAACCCTAACGCAGACACTCAATATTCAAGTGTCCTTCGTTGTCTCCTAGCTTCAACCACAGGCAAAGGATGATGATGACAACTTGCCTTCTCTTTCATGTCATTACACAGAGATTTCTGCAGGATGGGAAGGAAGGATTTTTTTGTAACTCCTTAAGTCTTGTGGAGCCTTTAAGATTTTTTTATCTCTGCTGAGAAACAGAAACTGTTTTGAACAGGAGGCAAATTTTCATATCATTTGCCCCATTTGCAGTGAGCACACTAAAGGTTTTCTTACTAGGACCATTTGTAAACATCAAGCATAATCATATATCAATGAAGATATGGTTTTGCATCTCAAACCAGCTTCCTCAATGTTTTCAGTAGGATCCCAGAATATCTTGGTTTTGTGTAACAACATCAGAATTCTTTTGTTCCCTAACCACATTTATCTGTAGGGGGGATGCGGGAGAATGTCAGAAGTTTCTTATCTCAATTTGTATTTAGGGTCTTGAAATTCTTCTTCATTAAAAGCTGCATTGATCTTCTGGATGTAATTACATCTGTCTTCCTGTAATTATTAATTTCTTAATGGCTTTATGAAGGGCTCCTTATTCCATCTTAAGTGCCATTTGGATGCCCTTTTTCATCTTACACAGATTGAATCAGTAATAATAAAGCTTACAGAAGTTCAGCAAGTGCTCTGCAGATATTGCATGCAGTGATCATTTCACTCACCTGTGAAATGCAGCCATCTCTGGAGCAGAAGGCACTGAATATTTTAACAGAATCTTGTGAGTACAGCATGACTTTATGAAGGAACAGAATTAAAAAGTGCAAATAAGCAACTCATATTTGTGCCAAACTTCTGGGCTGAAGAACTTTTTTGATTTTTCTGTTCCCAACTCTGAAATATAAGGTGGGGGTTCCTTTTCAGGAGAAGGATTTTCCTCATGATCTGATATCTCAATGATCTGTCTCAAACTTGGACATCCAAAACTTGAGACATTCAGCAGTATTTGTGTCTTTGTAACTATGGTGATCAGGTCAACCTCTTAATTTTATCTAGCTATTAAAGACCGATCCTTTTCTGGCAGGAAAGACCACCACATTGGACCATGTGACAGCTGAAATGTGCTCATTCTTTGAATGGGGAAAGGGGAATTTTTTCTGACCCACCCAGAGAGGAATGGTCCCTTTACCTGTAACACGTAGGTGCTGTTTCATATTGCCTCTGTCAACACCCTGATGTAACTGGTATTTGTTAAACCATAATTAATGGTCTATTACCATGTCATATGAAAGTTCTTTAGGGCACCCAGAGGATTATCATAAATGTTCAGTATCATTTGATAGAAAAACAGCTATTACTGATTGAGGGGGTCCCTTACTTTCTTTGCCTTCTTCAAATTTCCTCCTGGTTTTTTATCTTCTCACAATAATTCCTACTGATTTCCATTTCTACATGTTGTTGCCCAAGGGATGAAAGCAGTCAGAGAACCTATGAAATTTCCTTTAGCTATGTGGGCACAATATGCCTCTGCTCACTGAGAATGGGTGAAGTTTTCTCTTCTCTGGGGATGACTTCCCCCTTCCCTTGCTCTCAGAGAGAGAGTAATTCCAGTCACAACTGGCAAATACATTGTGCTGTGTCCCCACTGCCCCCTGCCAAATCCTTACCTCAGGCAGCAATGAAGAGAGGACCTTCACACCTTGCTGATGGCTGGCTGCAGAGAGCACCCACGGGTAAATCACAGTGACACCAACCCACTGCCATGGTGTTCTCTTTGCAGAGCAGTGCCCTTTGGCATCAGGCAGGCAGTTTGGATGGGCTGTCATAGGCATCAGGAAATGTCAGAGAAGAATGTAAAGTCTGAAACAGAGAAGGCAGTAATCAGCTCTGGGTTAAACTTCATACATGTGGTTTGAGTGAGACAATATTATATTTTAGATGGCAGTGGATGCTCCATCTGGCCATGGATGCACTCACCTTCATGCTGAGAGCTTATGTTTGCCATCAGCAAAGGTTCAACAGATATTTCAGTCCTTGGCCTCACTGTTAAATGTTTGTTTGTGATGACACTTCCCAAGATATAGATTTCTTTTGTGCTGTCTCACTCCATCTTTTTTCCATGAGGATGAGGATACGGAGAGCAAGAAGTTGATAGCAAACACCCATCATAGTTTATTAGAGGCAACAACACTGGGTTTAGTGCCAGCAGTACAGACAGCTATCATCGGTATAGACATATGTATCTGATATTATTTAGGTCCCAAAACACTAACAAACGACTTGCAGTTGCGCAGGTCCCAGCAACAAGCCTGGGAAGCTGGACCTCCTGCCTCACCCCAAGATCCACAGTGTGACAGAGTTGCTGTGTTGCATGTGGAACCTGCAGCCCCAGCACAAGACTGGATAGATACGCACTAGAAAGCCATCACTACTGTCTCAGCTAGGCATAGAAATAGCAGATGTCTCTGCTTCTCAGCCCACTAAGCTTTGGGAAATGTTAGCTAACGTGTTTATCTGCATAATAAATACCAGCCTTAGTGCTTTGAACAAGTTCAAAAAGGTTTGCGACAATGAGTTCTTTGAAAGTTTCTTTCTTCTACACATTGCAGTAATTGCACAAAGTCATGTCAAACCCTACACACAAGGAAAAGTACAAATATTCTTTGAAAGTTCTTGACCTGCCTTGGGACAAATTAATTTCCTTCTGCATCCCTACAACCTTTAAACAAACAGAACTGTTGCCTTGCCTTTATTTAGCTTCCCCTGCTGCTATCAGTTAGGTTTTAGTCTGACTTCCAGATCTGATTTCCAGCGATATTCTTTGTTAAAACTATAGTGAGTGCAAAACGCTGGTCATTTACTGATCCATGGAACAGTACAAGGACAGATTTCTTTTCTCATTCCAGAGGCTCCCACTGAAGTGGCTGAAGTTACAGTTGCTTCTCAGGATCTTCTACCCACTTTTTCCCAGACAGGTGCTAGGTTCTTTGTCTATGCTCTAAGCACCTGAAAAAGCAGTGCAAGTCAGCTTTAGAGAAGTGTCACACTGAAGTAAGTACATCCTGAAGTAAGACATCCTGCCTTTTGGAAAGGTTTATTAGCTTGAGCATATAGCAACTATTCAGCATCCAAGTTCAGAGAGATGAACAAGGAGAGCTTACATCTGCCTGCAAAGAACCGTTCACTCTATTACCTATTTGCAGCTGCATTCTGTCTTGCTGAAGTTGATGGTCTTTTTGGCATGGATTCAGATAGCAGCATAGTCATACCAGTGTTCCTGGGTGCTAAGGTGTCCAGGAGATTTGGCAGCAATTTTGATACGTTAAGAAACAGATTAAGAGCCCATCCTTGTAATGATATTCTGTTCCACCCCACTCACCATCTCATTTGGCAGGAATTTACTTTTTTGAGCTATTCTATTAAATATGGGTTTATTTTTTAAAGGGGATTATTTTGTTGTTGTTTTGTTCGTTTCCTTCTTTTTACTGGAAGACTATTAAGCAACTGCACTAAATAATGTGAGGCTGTAGTTGAGTACTGAAATTTTGGATGCTCTTCTTATTTTTTAAACTGGAAATACACATAATATTTTTAATGAGGATTTAGGTGCTCTAAATAGCCAAGAATGTCACTTGGGCTGACATTAAAAAATAGCTAATCTCTACTTTGTGTCATGTATAGCAATATATTTCTATAAAAGATAGATGCTTTATTTTGTTTAAATGCCATGTAAGGCATTGTTTTCACCATATATTTAGATTAAGAATGTGTCCATGTGTGTTTGAAAACAAGATGAGTCTAGACTGGATACCACTGACTTGCTTGGAAACATTTGATGGAGGTCAGTGTGACAACTGCTCCAAGAGAAGGCTTGAAAGAGGGCGTCCCTTTTCTGAACAGGCTGCAGCTGAAGCACAGGAGAGGGAGTAGCTGAAAGATGTGGACCTTGGGCACTAAGTCTCACAGTAGCACTGTTGCCGAAATGCCAGGCATTTAAAATTTTTCAGCTATTCCCTGATGAGAGTAAATTATTTCTGTGTTCATGTCAGCCCTGGTGCAGTATTATTACACTGGACCAGGATTCAGGTTTTTGAGTTCTGGTCCTGTTTCTGCCGTTGACCCACAGTGTGTACATGCAACCTGGCCTCACCCACATCCTTCCTCTGTCTGATTTTCCTAATCTCCAAAGGAAAGGAGTGAGCAGCACTGTTACAAATGTGTCAGGAGAAAGGATTCTGAGGTAATGACCTTTACTTTTCTTCTGATCAAGACTAAAACCAGAAAATCCTGGGGAGAAAGGGGTGAAATTATGTTATGCTTGGATAGATTTTGAAATTCAAAGAAAAAACACAAGCTATTTCAACATTTGATGTTACATTTATAATCTACAGTATATGTCTAGAAATCAGTCCGAAATAAAAAATCCAAGAAGTTTTGTTACACAATTCCATTACAAGATACCAAACTTTCCCCAGACCCTCTTCCCCAGTGAAATCTCAGCTGGACAGAGCACAGGGTATTTCTGTGCTGATAGAAATTCTATTCTGACAAAACCACATTTTGCAATTCTTACTTTATTTCATCTATGTTTTTCCTGAGCAGAACTAATCTAATCACAGCACTTAGATTGATAGGATCTATAAGTATTGTCATAATAATAACAGTAACTAGAAGGACTGCATCAAGTGTCTGTGCTTGTTTAGCCATAAGATTCTTGTAATGTGTTTTAATCCTTTTGCTGCTGTCTCAATTCTTAACAGTGCTGGAAGGCATCAGCTGCAACTAAATATTTCCCAGCCCTAAAATAAACTTCATGGAATAAAACAGTAACCCTGGAGATAGCCATTCACGTCATTCTTCAGGGCTCTATAATCAGTGTTTCATCACACAGCTTTTTGTATTTAGTCCCGATATTATTTTGCTTTATTGTGTTCTTGTCATTGCATTTTTTATTCCAATATGCTTCACATATTTTCCTTGGAATATAATCCTCTTCTATGTGGATTTGTGCAAGCAGGCTTTTGCAAATGCAATTTATTTTTCAATTGGTTTAGCAAACACACAGTCATCTACCTGGATGAAATGAGCTCATTAAGAAATTAAAACTTTCAGCTGCTTTTAGAACACAGTTTCTATTATTTTTAATCAACTTTCTTTTTCTTCCATGCCAAAATCATTGGTCTGTAATGTAATAAATTATGCACACAGACAAATGAACTGGAACAAAATTACCTTTCTTCTGTGTAACAGATTAGTTTTACTTTGTGCATACAGTGGTCTGTCTTCCTGTTGATGTATTCTGAGGATAGGGAATAAATTTATAACAGTCCTACTGAAAAGGCTAATGGAAGTCAGATGCATTTTCCTGCCCTCTGGCAGGTTTCTTGGAACGAAGAACAAAATTGGAAAGAGTACCGTGTTGTGATGCCGGACATTTAAAGTAAATTCCTAAGAATTTTCAGCCAAAGGTCTGTACTCTCATCTCTAAAATTTTGATTGATTTCAACTACTGTAGAAGAATGATTCATATAAAGGATTTTTACCAAGATTTAGGCATGTGGGATTTTGGAATTAATTCATTGACAGAACTCATCTAATTTAGGAGTTTATCATATTAATCAACTCAACATTTTCCCTCCATTTTTTTCCATCCATTTCCACTGTGGTATCAGAGTACTTTGGAAATTCTCCCTGATTTATTTTTATCTTGTTAAATTTCTTCAGCTCCACAGAAAAAATGTTGGATCGTAAATTGTAATACTGCATTTTTAAACAGAAGGTACACATTTTCCTCCCTAAAGCTTCTAGATTTTTAAAAATCTCTTTATTTTAATGAAACAAGGCAACTGTATCTTATAATACCAGTTTAAGTGGAGTTTGAAATACTCTGGCAATGTGATGACTTAATCTCTGTATAATTTTACTTGATGCATTTTTCTGGACTGTGTTCAGACTGACATCTAAGAACCTTACAGTCAGTGAAGGATACCTTGGTGACAGTCAGAACTGAAAGTTCAGATGTTAAGAGTGTTTTGTTTACCATAACCTTGGTAAATATGGATATGTTAGATGCATAATTAAGGTGTCCTGCTTTGCATCAGGAAATGTGAATTTAAGTTTCACTTCAGATTTGTTTGAAGAAGGACACTCAGCTGCTTGACCATACATCTACTATTGGGATCACTGGGATCCCAATACATCACAAAGCACCTTTCAGGATTCGGATTTGTGGCCCATATTTGCTAAAATAATTCAGTATACTTTGTTCCTAATGACACTCACAAAATTGTCCAAACATATTAGGTACCTTCACATTATTAAAATCAGTTGGGTAGGATCATAGAATCATAAAATGGTTTGAGTTGAAAGATACCTTAAAGATCATTTACTTCCAACCCCCCTGCCCGGGGCAGGGACACCTTCCACTAGCCCAGGTTGCTCAAAGCCCCGTCCAACCTGGCCTTGAGCACTGCCAGGGAGGGGGCAGCCACAAACTCTCTGGACAACCTGTTCAGTGTCTCACCACGCTCACAGAAGAGAATTTCTTCCTTATATCTAATCTAAATCTACCCTCTTTCACTTTAAAACTGTTACTTCTCATCCTGTCACTACAGTCCCTGATAGAGTCCCTCCCCATCTATCCTGTGGGTCCTCTTTAAGTACTGGAAGGCTTCTACATTGTCTCCCTGGAGCCTTCTCTAACTCCAGGCTGCTTGAGCAGGTCCGTGTCCTTCTTATGTTGGGGTCCCCAGAGCTGGACACAGCACTCCAGTGGGGTCTCATGAGAATGGAGTAGAGGGGAGAATCACCTCCCTCGACCTGCTGGCCACAGTTCTCTTGATGGAGCACAGGATAGGGTTGGCTTTCTAGGCTGTGAGAACACATAGTACTGAAGGGCTAAATAATTTCATGAGTTTAGTCTTTTTTCTCCTGTTCCTCAACTCTATGTTTGGATTAAAAAGAAATGAAGGTAACAGCAGGTTTTTCTGTCACAGAAGGGTTGTGAAGATAGCTACATTTAGGATTATGGGATGGTCTCAGTGAAGTGGCCCTTGCACGTTTCTTCTCTGAATATAATTAACGTATTCTGTGAGGCAAGTATGCATATGCTCACTTTAACATGTTTTGCAGTCCAAAGAAGAATTAAATATGTGCTTAATCTGAAACTCATGCACAAGTGTTTTGTTGAATCGGGCTCTGTAATAACAATCCAGACTCTTCTAGTGTTTCTCTATTCCTATGTTCCTGCCTAGATTAAGCAATGTACTGTTTAATTACATCAGAGCCACTGAATATTGGCATTCAGCTCACAGGTAATGTTTCAGATTTCACTGCCCCCTTATCTAACAGATGTGACATCTTTACGTTAGAGTATCTTACCCTCTAAATAACAATCCTCCCTTATAATTAATTATATATGAAAAAGCAACAAAGCACATCTCAGGTATTTTGCCAATAAAGCTGCAGAGAGAGCAGAACTGCGTTTTTAAATCAGTCTGAAATTATGCTCAGAATTACGCAACTTCTCACTTATGGAGACACTTCATGGAACGTGGAATAAAAATCATAAGAGCATAGCTCTTATGAAATTTCATTAAAATCAGTGGGAAACACAGGTGCTGAAAACTGGGCTGACTTGGAGACCTATCTTAGAGTTTGGACATCTTATTTTTCAGGTGAACAAGTAAGGTGACTGCTGACCTGTCTCTGTGCAGTGAGTGGAAGTCAGATGAGACTATAAACCTCATGAGCTGCATGAGGCTTTCATCTGAGAGATGTCTGTAGAAATACCACCCATATCTGATAGGGATATGGGCAAGGACTCGGTCCCTTCGTCTAGCAAGGATTTCCTGAACTGATCCCAAGCTGACAAGGGCTCAGCCTCAATTCAGGGGATTGGGGGCAGAATTAAGAAGGATTTCATAGCTGGTGGTAGGAAGATTTACTGCCCTAAAGAACAGAGGAATTTGGAGGTCAAATGAAGGAGAGAAATATGAGCAAAAAGAAGGGACAGGCATAAAAATGACATGAACTTTTAAAGCTGATTCTTGAATTTAAATGCACAACTCCTATTAGTGTCATGGGCTGCATATCTCAGGCTATATGCACGACTGGGAGATGGCACATCCATTAGGTGTCACATCTGTGTAAAAATCCTCAAATTCCACCTTAATTGATATTGCAGAGAGATTAAGCAGACTTCTCCAGGGCTGTGAAAAGATCACTACTATAGCAGCCAGGTCGAAACACTAACCAACCTGCAACTTCACCGATTGTGCAAGTCCTGCACAGACACACAGTGATTTGTATACTATCTTGTTCACTTAGACGTCTCAGAAAACATTTACAAAGAAGAGTCTCACAGCTGTGCCTTTAAAACTGTAACCAAAGAGAACAGGGAGTATGATAAAGGCACTATGAAAATAGGGTTTGAGCCAGCAGCTCAACTCTAACCTGACTTTATCTATTGATGAATGCAAATTGGCATTATCCTCTTTATAAATTAAATCAAGCTTTGATGAAATATAGAAATCAATCAATTTGTGTGTTTAAGGTTTCTTGTATAAGCAATGTCAAACAAGACAATGTATCCAGGCCTGTGCTCTTTATAAATCCTTTATCATGTTCCTACTTGGAGGTACACATTTTATGGGAATTGATGATTTGGAATAGGTTCATCATTCATTTCACTACAAAAAAGAGCAGGGGGGTAGCTATGATAAATTAGTGACTACAGGCATCAACATATTTTTAATGCTCTTGATCAATTGCTTCCCTCAGACTTTGTCTGCAATGCAGGGTGGTTATAATAGTTCACAGGCTTTAATAATACAAAAGTGCCTAAACAAACACTGTGATTTTTCCACACATTTTACTGGGTAGATATAATACATCTTTAAATGCTACTGTATTCCTAAAAAGACCATAAAGACTGCATTTAAGCTGAGACAAGACTGCATTATCAGACTTACGATGTGTTTGTCACACTGTTCAATCTTGCTGTCCCAAATCATTCCTACTTAGAAAAATCTCTCCAGTAAATTAAGATGCTCTGTGCCCAGCTTATGGCTGAGTGGCAAGAAGTTACACGTATGTCGCCAGACCTGCTGTTGAACTGTTTTCATGTTTTTCATTATTTTCCTACAATAAAATCCCATATAATGAATCCCCTTCTCTGAAAATCTTCTGGAGATGTGTTCAGAGATATTCTACTTTCACCTACATTTCACAGATCTCTCTCCTAAAGGCTTAGAGTAATATTCAAATATATATTCCAGATGACCCTTAGGGAAAAAAAAAAAGCATCCTTTTCTGTTTAAATTACTCCATTTCTATTTCAGATCTCCCTTCAGTTGGATTTCTGTTACTGTTATTAGGACATAATGTTAATTGAAGTGAACAGACATTGAAAGGCTTTGCATTAGTCCTCCTTTGAGACAACATTACCTTACCTGATTTAGGCCATGTATGCTTCAGGCACTGAGAGATGATCTAGGGGTAACAGTGACATGGGAGACCATACAGTAATATTAGGAAAGTGAGACTAATGAGCTTTCTGCAGAAACAACAGAGTATTTAAGAGACAGCATCATGCCAGTGCCCCTGGACTAGTTTTGGACAGTCTGTATCTCTGAGCAGTGTTAGGCAGTTGTAGAGTGGGGGTTATTTCTAGCTCTAGCATTTGCACATCACATATCCTTGTGTATGTCCATGAGGTCTTCAAAGGCCGCTGCTACCATAAGTCTCTGGAACAAAACCAACAAAGCATGGAAAATACTGAGTGTGAGAGGTCCTGTTTCTGAAGTGTGATTGTTTGGAAATTAGGAAATGGCAAAAGTTCTTTTTGGTAAATAGTCATAACTATAAGTTCTGATTGTCTCAATATTATAATTTGAATAGACAAGTAAGAGAAGGTACTGTGCACACAGGGGAGGCTCAGTTTCCCCATGATTTCCAAAGCTAAAATCTCGCTTGGAGCTGTTTCAGCCCAGCTACATCAGGATTTTCTGTTGTGCCCCATTGCTAGAAATTAATCTTTTTTGAGACAACAATACTGCACTCGTTAGTGTGAAGGAGAGATGTATGTTACTAAGAGATCTTGTGAAGGAGGTAGATACAGAGAAAAATATTAACATCTATTGAGCTACTCTCAGTTTCAATGTTTTGAAGGTAAGAAAATGTTGCTCACATCAATGACTACTTAAAGATTGATCTGCAAACAATCTGTTTCTTACAGAAGAGCTTAATGCATGACTTCTAGAAATAAATTTGTTTTAAAGCCCCTCTGCTATTTACCTGTTAGCGAGACCTGTATCATACATCTTGTGTCTGCCTAAATTAGCCAAGTTTGAAAGGTGAATAGATATTTTTCCAGGAAGTTAAAAAATAAACACCTTTATCTTTCTTTCATCACATGATGAGTCTTTCATTCATCTTACATCCACTACTAGTCAGGCACATGCCAAAGTGAAATGCTCAGTTCCCACAAATACATTTTATTTCATAAAGTCGTGAGGTTGGAAAGAATTTCTAGTGGTCATTTAATCATTTAATTCATCCATCCATGCTAGTGTTAATCCTAATGAAGAGTTGTCCAGTCTGCCCTAAAGGACTTTTACCCTTGTCATATTCCAGGGATGTTCATCTCAATCTTTCATCTTGCTTTCTGTTAGAAAGTTCCTCTCTAAAGGTAACCTGAATCTCGTTCAGTTCACACGTTAACCTTCAACACAGAGAACATACTTTTCCTTTTCCTTTCTAATAGCCTTTTAGAGGCTACTACTCCATTTCCTCCTCAAATTCTCAAACCAGCTTTTTCCTTTACAGCCATGTCTTTGGGTTGCCTTGTGGTTCTCATATGGGTTTTTGTCGGATGATAAACATTTTTTTCATTCATTGCTGAAAACTGCTCAAAGTATTCCAGCTGAGCTGTGTTCCTGCTGCGTTGAATGAAGAAGAATGCCTTCACAAATGGTGGACTTTCATGTTTATATGTGCTGATATGATATTTGTTCGTGGAAGAGACTGATCATAATTGATCTTGGAACTGTATCTTCCTCTGAACCACATCTTCTATTCAGGGAGTTTTTAACTATAATCTCGTTTCTCCTACTTTGAAGTTATTAATCATTTACAGTTTTCTTAAAGGTGTCTTGTGTCTCTGTCCCTGTCTCTCCCCTTCTGTTTGTTTGGAGCTTTGCTGATTGATTATGTTAGTGTTCTCCATGACGGGATGCTCCAGCACTTGAAAACTCCTGGGATTTTTGTGAGAAGAATTTCTTAGCCTGAAAAGCAAAGGTGGATAAAATAGAAACAATCAACAGATGTAGGAGATGGTATTTTAAAATCAGCAGAATTTTTAAGTCTATAACTGACTGGGACAAGGGCAAAGTCTGAAGACCTCTGAAGACTTACCCTTCCCACAAAGGGTGATCACTGTCCATGCAGCTGATTTCTTTGTGTCTGAGGCAGGTGCTGGTTTCTGAGAGGAAAGAGCTCAAGGAACCATTAAAAGGCCACTGGTATGCCGTACTTAACAGTTTGCCTTTCATTGTTGCACTGCTTAGGTTTTACACATGCAGCTGAAGAAATACATTTTTCTGGTGGCTCTGAGATTCAGTGAGGATAGGAGTAGTTGAAATTTTGAATGCAAACCCCAACTGAAATGAAATCCCAGTGTGAAGCAAACATATTTGTCATTCATTCCTGGCAAGCTGGATATCTACTTCCTTACAGCTTTGACTATTAACAGTTTATGTAAGGGGATGTCAGTTTTCTTTTCCAGTCTGGAAATACCAACATTTCCCTTAACTAATTTCTCTGGATGGGTGAGTTTACAGCTTAATTCATGTCTAGAGAACAGCCAAATATAGATTCAAGGTACTGTCCAACTTCTGCCACTCCCTGTAACTCTCCACTCCTGACAAAGAAGGAGATATTACATGAACTGCTGAAAGGAAGGAGTTGTCCCATCTGGGTCCCCAGGATGAAGCATTCTTTGAGTGTCCCACGTTCTCTGCTTTGTCCTTTTGTCTCCATCATCATCAAAATGGAGATATCAGTTATTCAACTAGGGGGTATATCATGTCCAACAGTACTGATTTCAGAGCCACTGAGAGTGAAGCAGGGGATGTCACCCAGTGGCTGCAAGTCACTGGTCTGAGCATAGAACAGTCCTGAAAATATTAATTGTGGGCGGTTCAGTTTTGCTTCATCCTGTCATCCTGTCATGTCACCTTTTCCAAGCTGCATCCGCCTGTGTTCTCTACTCCTAAAAGTCTGCAACAGTATGTTCCACAGTGAGAAAATGTGGGGGGAAAAAAAGTAGCACATGTAGAATATGCCTGGGAAGAAGGAAAAAAGCACAGGGAAGACAATTTGGGGAAGTTTTTATAAAGAGAGCTTGTGTTACATCCCACAGTCTACACGGGCACCTTGCTCATTTTCATGTTTTCATCCAATTAAATTAATCCAGCATACATATGGATCCCAGAATTTTAGAAACACATTTAGTATTCTGTGTCCATGTGATGTCAAATCGTTGTTTTGTTTTGCTTCTCTTTGCAGTGAAATTAAAACTCAGCAATGGGTGGAAATAACTCCTGGCACTCTGCAGTTGTGACATTCGCCTTTTTTAGTGAGACAGGAGATTGAAATAGTGATGCTCAGGTTTGTGCTGAGGAATGTGGCATTCACAGCAAGGAACCACTGAGGTCCCCTGGTGTTCAATGTCGTGGAGGCAGAATTTGTAATATGTCACTACTGGGTTTCATGTTCATTAGCATTTGTTTGCAATGGCATTATACTGCCCAATTTTTTAACCTTGTCAAGAGTTTCTCAAGTTTCAAGCAATTTTCTTTCATCAAAACACAAGAATTGTTCTTCTGAAAATGTTGCTACTTCAGTATGTGATCTACAGAAGCACAGATTTAAAGTCTGTTCTTGTTGATCTCTCAAACTGCAAAACCCAAAGAACTTCACCTGGTAATTCTTGCATCAAATCTTACACTTGGCCTAGAACAATACATGTCAAGAATGTGTCATAGTGATGCAAAACTCTGAATTGCTAAAGAATCGGACCATTTTCCCCAACATTCAGTTTTTGACCAAAAGTGGTAATACTGAACATTTTATTAAACACCTCATTTCACTTTGAAAATGTTATGCTTCATACAACCTCCTTAAAAATACAATATGTAGTCTTAAGCATTGTATAGTATGATAAATTTTACATACACCAGATTGACACTAGATATTCTTTGTACACCATAAAGTTTTAATGTGATAGACTTTTAGTGTGATATAGTAGATAGTGAAATTGGCAGAGAAACACTTAGATTAATTGTTTACTAAGAGAATAGACTTTTTCAAAAGATTTTTAGATATTTGGGCTGAAAATACTATAAGAACATCCATGCTTGGGAATTTTGAGACCTTTTCTTCTACTTCCAAAGGGGACTTCAAAGTACAAATGATCTGCATTACAAGTGTTATACTCAAAAATATTGTTCTATTGTCAGAGAGAAAGCACATCTTACAGTTATATAAAGCCAAGAGCTTATTGTTAATATAAGAGAATCTTAATAGTTTTATCATTAGCAGTCCAGATCTATTACCAGAAAATAAAAATTAATATAGTTAGCATTGTCATACACACACTTCCCAGTTTCTACCCTTTTCCTTGTCCTCAGGGTGCTGAGATCAATGGTTTCATTCTGGCATTGGTTCTGGTGGGATGTTGTTGAGACTCATCAACATCTGGAGATCTTTGCAGGGTGGAATATGTTGTTCATGTTGATGGTTTCTCTTTCCTCATTCTAGGATCCCCTTGGGGTCATTTATATGCTAACACACTTTTACAGATAATGTAGCCCTGTGCACCCGCTCATGCCAGAATGCTTGCTCAATATCCCATTTCTACATTGGCTGTACTGTCCTTTCTCTGACATGAACACGGAAAGGATAATGCTCTCACAACCACTTATGGAACAAAGGAGCTTTTTTCTGGCCAGATTGATGAGACTTGCTCACACTGTCATCATGAAAACAAGCTTCAGAGCTAGAGTCAGGAAGAAATTAATTCCTTGGACAGATTAGCAGTGGCCATTAGAGGATTTACCTTATATTTTTAGTGTGTAAAATGCTGCATTTTGCATCAACACCTGGTTATTTTCTCCTAACAAATGTCTTCATCCTGCAGGCCTAAAGCATTGGTTGTGCCTTTGAGATTTTTTTTTTTTTTTTAATTTATTTTGATACTAGCAATCTATAATTGTATAGCATTTGGAAAAGGAGAATTCAGGGGTTGTTCTGGGCTCATGGGAGGAGAAACTGATGTGTTGTTGGCCCTCTGGGATTAGTTAGTAGATGACCAGAAGCAATAACCCTCATGGCTGATGTTCTCATATCTGTGTCCCGGCTAGTAACTAAGTCATTCATTGAAAATTATTCCAACAAGAATGTGAAGGAACAGCTCTGAGACTTTGTAATAAATGATTTTCAAAAAGGAAGAATAAGATTACAATGTTTCTATGGAAAATAACAGGCCATTTCCTTTATATGCAAAGCATTTATTTTTATGCAAGCTGTGCTTGTGTGGTTTCTCTGGACAGGAATCCAAAGCAGCTGTGCTTTTCTATTTGAATTCCTCAGCAGGTTATAATGAAGCATGCTCCGAAACTACTGAACAGCATTTAAGGCTCTATTTTTAATCTTGTCAGTCTTATCTTGTTCCAAACTGCCTAATTTTTGTACCTCATGGATTTTAAGTGGACAACAGAATTAATAAAAGGAAGAAAGTGAGAAGAGACAGAATCCTGTTGTTCCATAATGCACCCAAGCTCCCATTATTTTCTTCTTGTTAACCACACACTGGAAGCAAATGTCCTCTCACTTTGCTCAAGTGTGAAGGGTATAAAAGTAGAAAAGTTCTCACTAGACCAAAGAAGCAATCAAAGAGATTGAAAATGCCCAGAAACCATATCTGTGTGGGTAGAAAGAATATGTCCTAGATCCGATTCTGTGTGATTCCAGTGTGTTTGCAAAAGGCAGGAATCAGGTGAATAATGAGGAGAGTTGGTTCATTGCCAGGCTGAAAAACTACTGCTCTGAAGGAAAAGTCTCCTTTCTCAAAAAAGTGATTTTCTGAAATTATCCGTGCCATTTTAAAAGAAAGAGTCTGAATGCTTCATTTAGAAAGCACTGGTACGAGATGGTCTAGCTTTAACAAATCTGAACGTCTGGGTTGAAAATGCACAACATATATGGGCTGGTCCTAAGCACAAAATCATGGTAGGGTTAGTGAATAGACCATCTGTCTAAAAATTAAAAATAAAACTCACCCAGCTCCAGCAACGCTGGGTGTAACCACAATGCTGATGAAGACAGCAGCTAGAGAAAGGGACTCCACAGTCCTCTTTGCCTTGCACGGAATATTTTAGACTGGATATCAGGAAGCATTTCTTTCCAGAAGGGGTTGTTGGGCTTTGGAATGGGCTGCCCAGGGAGGTGGTGGAGTCCCCATCCCTGGAGGGGTTTAAGAGTCGGGTTAACACAGCACTTAGAGATACTGTGTGGTTGGGAACTGTCAGTGCTAGGTTAATGGTTGGACTGGATGATCTTCAAGGTCTTTTCCAACCTAGATGATTCTGTGAATCTGTCCTTGTCCTGTCCAGCTTGTCTGGTCTCCCTCAGGGTGTCCCAGGACTTCTCAAAGCTCCTTGTTTCCACTCCCCAGCAGTTCCAAACCAGGAATTCCAGTAGCAGGAATCTGCTACTCTATGCTTTCCCACTTTTTCTCTCTCGCCGTTGGTGTGACCTTGCATGGAACTAGGTATAAATTTCAGCTATGCAAACCATTGCACTGTGTCAGCGAAGTCCTTTGGGAGACAACAGCTAAGGACTTCCTGATGCAGAGGCAATGGCCTGATCAGACCACTTCCAAAAGGTATGTTCATCACTGCTGTGGTACCCAGTGCCATCTGTCTCCAACATTTGCTCTTTTCCACTGGCAGCAGATTAGTTCCTACTGTAGCAGCAAGGACTGTACTCTGAAGGCTATAAATTAGCATTTCATCAGGCTTACCTGCCATACCCTACCTCATAAAAACTCCATTTCTTTACAATGTTTCCCTTTATTTTAGTGGTACTCTTCCCTTCAGCAGATACAGGTTTTACCATCGCAATATCACATCTTATTCCCTGAAGCATTTATAGAGTATGTGTCACAACTAATGGATTGGGGACATAATTATTCTCATCATATTAAAACTTTGACTGACAGTACTTGGCCATTTTAATTTTTTGCTTTTAAAACAAGCAAACAAACAAACAAACAAAAACAAAAACAAAAACAAAAACAAAAACAAAAAAAAACCCACACACACACAAAAAAAACCCAAACCAGACAATGAATTGCAATACAGAAAATATTTTAAAAGTCACCCCAACCCGACAGGCCAGAATTCTCCTGTCAGTTAGATCGCAAACTATCCAACTTTGCTGACAATTTGCCTGAATTTCTTGCTGGATGAGAAATGCCTGGGAGCAAACTGGAACAGTCTTCTAGCAGAAAGGGCTAGTTCCTTGCTTAGATTTGTACTTTTTTAGGGTGTTAATCTAAAATACTGTATAATCTAACAATTTGTTTTCATGTGAATGTAGAATTTACTAGGACAGTGGGAGAAGAAGATTGCTAATATGTTTTGTACAAATATGGGACAAGCTAACTGACATTGTATAATTTCCTTGACTGAGAGAGAATATGTTGCACTGAGGTGGAAATTTTTGTTATTGATTTTCCAGAAAATATTTCTTTTTAAATTGAAGGTTTAGGCTCTTTGAATTGGTGACACCAAGTAATAATGTGCAAAGTCTTTCAGATAATAAAAGTAAATTAAAAAATAAAACCTGAAAAATCAAAACAATTAAGCCAGACATTTTCAAACAAATAAATACATTTTCAAAAATATTTGGATTATATTCTATGTTGAAAATTGACAGGAACATAATTCAAAGGAGGGGTAAGAAATGAGTTAAAAATACACCCCCACAAAACAGAGGACAAAAAGCTATTTCTCTAGAGGTGATTATAGCTTTCATTTGACTGACATTTTTCATGTTCTTCTTCTCTCACTGCATAACATTAAAATAATAATAATTTGGGATCAAATCCAAATATATAGTTGTGGGGATTTGGGGCATCAGATGGTTAAAATCTATTATTTGCTGAGTTTCCTTGTGAGATCAATGGATTTTGCAAGCCCTACAGTGTGGCTGTGATCATGACATATTCCTTAACAAATGAAGTTAATAACTATGCACTGATATATTGAGATTTTTCCTAAGGAGGCAGACCCATGCTGTTTCCTATTTTCTGTATGTGTTGCCTGCATGATTGAGTATTGCATTAGTTGTGAGATTTGCAGGGATGAATTCAAGTATATATGATAAATACCACAGATAATGTATGTCCATGGGCAATACTTTACTACCTGAAGAATATCTACCAGCTAGTGAAGGGCCTGGTAAGTTGAATTGAAAAGCCAAATCCAGAGGGAACTTTCAAAATAATTTAAGAGCATTACATGCATTCATCCATGTACTCAGAGGACATTTATTTTTCCCTCATGCCTTCTGATATAGTTCAGGGACACAGTTCATTCTGGCTAACTAGGTGAACCCATCTGAAAGGAAGTGCATACTGGTTATGAGTAGAAACTCCCTACACACCAGCTTTCACCTCTGAAAAAGCCACTGGCAGCTTCCAGAATGTACCTGGAATGTGGCAATAAGGAGGGAGGGAACAGAGAAGGATGTATATCTTCTGATTGCAAATATGGATGAAAAATTAGAAGAGGAATAAGAAAAGCCAGATCCAACCCATCATTGGTATCAAATGCAAATGGAGCTGATGGATTTCCCAGCTTTGATTTTTATCAGATATACAGAAAACTCTGACCTTCCCTGTTTCCCTGGCAGCTGATGTAAGGATGCATTGGATCACATCATACAAAGCACGCTTTAATTCTGGTGAGATGACTCAATGTGTTAAGGTATATTAATATTGAGCTTGAAAGGAAGGGAAAGAAAAGAAAAAGAGGTCCCCTTACCCTATGTCTTCTCATCTCAGCATGATTGCCTTTCATGACTTTTTCACCTCAGTGTCCCTGTTAATCTGCCTACAGATGAACCTGGGTCTCTAACAACCAGTATTCCAGGAGGGAGTTTTATTTCCTATGGCCCTAGTTGCCTCACCAGTCCACAGCTAATGGACAGAAAAGACTATTTCAGTTTTCATATCTCAGAGGTTTCTGAAATGTAAGAATCTTTGTTGAGTTGTGGGGGGTCTTTTAATAATAAAGCAGAACAATCCTCTTCACTTTCCCTTTTGACTGAATTAACACTTTCAGACTGGGATTAATTTCTTCTCTTATCCAGTTGAGAATCACCTCTTCTAGTTCTTCTCTAAACAATCTTCAAAGGGTGTGTAAACTCCATGTATAAAAACTAGTCACAAGAAGGCAATGCCATAAAATTACGAAAAAGGAATATCGTCACGTGGAGTTAGTTATGTGGAGTGTGGTCATTCACAACAGCTAACAAAAGATTCTGGCTAGCCCACTCAACTAGTATGCCTACCACCTACTACATAAATTTTTGGGGGCTAATTTTTCCCTTTTATCCAATAAGATGATCAAAATATTTTCATCACATCTATTACCTATGATTTTCCATTTTCAGATTTCAGAATTTCATTTGTAAATAACCTTTTTTCACTGCTTGAACAGTTCTGTGGTCAGGTGGCAGTAGTTGGAACAGTAGTATAACACATCTAATGAACTCATCATTATTTCTAGCTCTAAGCAGGATTCAGAACCTTCTCCTACTCATCTAATACAGTCACTGAAGAACCACTTTAATGACAGCAAACTGTTTTAAAGTTTTCCTGGAGCTCTTCCCAGAAAATGGCCTCATCTTTAAGCTTCTAAGCAAGCTTTGTTCCCTCTGAACAGGCCATTGAGGGGAAATCTAGGTTTTCACTTGAGAAAAGACTACACGACTGTGATGGTTATGCTTTAGCTGGCAGGCTGTGGAGTAGTGTGTGTCAGAGCGAAATGCATAAACTACTGCAGCCTGAGCTCAAGAGAAGCTTCTGCAGCTGGCCTCAGACTTGGGAAGCATGTTCTTCTGCTCCTCTTCCTTTCCATGAGCGTGGTACATGGGAGGTATATTGGGCCTCCAGAATTTACTTTGCCCTTGTACACACCCACAACTACCCACTCAATCCTTATAAAGTAAGAACCAGCTTAATATAATTTCTGGAGGTGTCTAAAGAAACTCATGTGCCTAAATTATTGATAGGGAATTGCAGATCTTTAAGATAAAAAGGCACACATACATTTTTAAGTTTTATCCCAGCTGTTAAATATTAATGATTTTTTTTTTAATTAAAAAAGTTTTTTATCAATTTAGCTTTGGTTACAGAATCCCGAAGGCGGGAAAAAGGAATACAAAACTGTTAAGATTTTCTGGGTGATCATTGATGCTGTACACAAGAGAAAATAATCCTAGTCTCAAATTTCAGTCCTCAAAATGAGGAAAGAGGTCCAAACTCTTTCTTCCCAGCACGGCACACTGCCAGAACACCAAACAAATAGGGCATGGAGTCCTTTACAGAGTATCTTCAGTGTCCTGCATACACAGATTAAAAATAAGGCAAGCTACAAACAGCAGACATTTCCAGAGGGAACGGAGGGCTTACTTCTTGCTGTACATCTTAGTGTTGTGGCACTAAGCTATAGATTTGGGCTGGCTCCATTCAGAGAAGAACTGATCAGATTTTTTGCCAGTCTAGCAACTGTCAAGAACCTGTAGCTCCAAACAACTTCAAGCTGAAATTAATCTTTGTGAATGGTCTGCTGGTTTGCAGCAATGAGTCCACAGTATTCTAGCCAAGAGATTTTTTTTCTAATGCAATTAACACTGCTATCCATTTGTCCCTGGAATGTTTTCCTGCGTTGTACTGTCCTGCCATCCTGGTGTTTTTACTGCAGTGCCTAGTTAATTAGCACTTGGTCTGTCTTCCTGATACTTTGATTCCAGTCTCATTACATTATGCAAATCTGCATCTTGCTGAATCCGCCACGTTTTACGCCACATGCTGAAATAATCAAAACCCCTCTGCATCCCATTGTTGTCATCCTCTCTATTTCTGGGTTTTATTAATTTCTGTGCATATGCGCATGTATGTGCATGTGCAATTCCTAATTTAGAAGCAATTGAAATCTTAATTTCAGTTCCCATATAAACAGGAATATTGCCGTTCTAAGTAGATGGCATGAAATGACCAGGTTTCATTTTCTAATTGTGTCTGTCTGAACTTCTCATTTTATGATATTTATCAGTCTAGTAGTGAGTGTCATCTCCCTTCATTCTTTGGTGTCAACATTTTTCTCCAGACAGAAATATCTTAAATGGACTGTGGGCCTAATCTTGTGAAATGAAGTAAAAATCTGTTATTTCAGCATCTAAGAATTAAATATTAAACTGAATTCTAAATGTGAAGCTTGGAGCTTGAAATTTAAGCTTAAATAAACAACTCAGGGACAACAGGCATATGCTGTCACTCTATCACCTGCATATAGTAAGAATGAGAACAAATAAATAATAAAATTATTTACAGTAATCTCTAGTGTGCTTGTAATGTTCAAAACACCTGAGAAAATGAATTTGTCATTCAAGGACTTTTTCAGTCAGAAATGCTTACAGACAGACTATTGCATGCATACCCCCCTGAAAGACAAATCTTGAGGAGGACTTCATAACTGGAATTGGGTTTTTTTCATGAAAAAGATGAAACCAGGTTTTTGACAGTCTAGTGATCTGTGGGAAATCCAATATTCAGCTGATTTCTGGTTGTCAGTCAAATGCTTAAGAGGATTTGTGGGGTTAGGATCAGCAGGATAACTGGGATTGCCAATAGACTTGCATTTTATAGGGCTACATTATTTTGCTTTATTAGTAATGATGACTGCACCTAGAAGCCTTGAAGAGTGCAAACAGACAACTTTAAATATGGTTAATGCAAAGAATCATTTGTCCGTCAGAAATATCTCCTGTGAGTCAGACCTGTTTTCTTGGCCACTGAAAGCAGATCTCTTCATTAGCTCTTAACGAACATATTCTCTGTTTTTACCCTTCCACTCTTTGGGAGCCCTTACAGAGGAGCACATGCTGGGTGAGAAGGTCCTATCTCTTCTGCAGGCCAAAAAGAGTGGTGTTGGAGGGTAGGAAAATAGGCAATGCGTATAGTCAGAAAAATGTTTACCATCACTGATGCCATTTGTTTTTCATAGGTGAACAAGGACCACAGGGGCTTTTGTCTTCTTTACTGTCCCTGTTATCCAATAACCACTAATCCTCATATTCTCTGGGCCCTAACAGTATCAAAGTAGCATTTCTTTCCTTTTCCTTCTCCCTTTGAGCTGCTACAAAAGAAGCAACATTTTGAAGGCAAAGATGAAACAAATTTAATTTCCTTATTTGTCTTACTACAACCTCTCTGAACAGAATGGATCAAACTGCTAATTATAAATCAGCTTGCTCTCAGAGATTAAAGAGAAATTGTTACTATGAGAGGAGACTTTTCATGCATCTCCCCTTTCCAGAAAAGCAGAAGGGCACCCCTAAACGAGCAAAATGGAGTGAAATGACAGAGAACATGCTACATCTTCAAAATTTGCAGTGATCTATGATGAAAGCAACAAGATCAGTGGCAGCCAGACAAAAATGATGATTTGCTAGTTCTGTGAGCTGGTATGACAGTATTTCCAACTCCACAGCAGACAGTTCAGACATTTGAATCAAAATGTATCTATGCTATCTCACCATGGGAGATCAGAAATTCAACTCCAGACACGATCTCAGAAGGTCACCCTGAGTTGGTCATGAGTAAACTAAGATGAGATTTGATGGAAAACACCTGTAAGAATTTCTTTGAGAAGCACAAGTTCAGCTTCGATCTCATGTAGCTGTCTAGGAAAGCCTAAAAGTTTAAGAATATTTAAGAAAGATGAAAATATTATTTATTGTCTCCACCATAGTTCTACCATAACTGGAGTATAATGAAGGTCTCAGAGATAACATAAATAGAGCAGTTTCTTAACAGGCTGTAGGCAGGCGCATAGTTAAAATTGTTCGGAGGACAGTGCTTGCTTCTCTTTTGTGTTCAGTCATTCATACAGAGGAAAGCATTTATAAAACTTGTACATACTTCTGACTAATATAGGGAGGAACCCATGTTCAGACATCTCGGCACCTCAGTTGGCAGAAGGGAGGAATGTTTCACTCTTTTTAATCACTGTTTTTTGGGGCATACTTCAGGTTATTTACCTGCAAAATCACCTAGATCAATATTCTTTTAAACTATCACCTTTCTTATTTCAGAGAAGAACAATCATTCCTGCTATTTTCATATTTTTTTTTCTTTTTTGGTGTGTAACTTTTCACACAGGATTTGATCTATCCTCACTATAATACCATAAAGCACTACTGACTTTTCTGATGCATTAGGAATATGAGTTAAAACTTGTAAGACATTTGAGATCTCAGGTATCATTTGCAGCTGTCCTGAGAAGTCACTGATTCATTAGGCTGCACTTAATACCCATGACTCCCTTTGAAGCAACTGGAATCAAGCACTGTTACCCTGTTGTTTTCAGTGACCTTCTGCAGCTATGAACTTGAAAGAGATGTAATCACTGACAGTACAGCTGACAGTGTGCATTTGCTGCCATGGTCTGGGCAAGACTCCTGTTGAGATGAATAGTTTCTCATCATGGGAGATGATACAGTTGAGGGAAAAAGGGAAGAGACAAATGAAGTCTTGGCCAACTCACTACTTGTGTGAAACTGAGATTCTGACAGAAGTAGTTAATTAGGAAATCATTTATGCACTGATTATCAGCACTGCCTGCCTAAAAACACAACGCAGCACTTGTATTGAAGCAAGCAGAATGTAACTTTATAGTATACCTGCTTTGTCAATTACCTGCCTAATAAGCTTATAATTGAAACCACTATTATCATGTAGTTTCCCTAATAAGCAATAAACACTGCAAAATAATGCATGAAGCCCCTCCAAGTCTATGGAGAGCTTGTATAAATCATGTAATCAACATCAGCTTACTTTGTGAATCCCAAAAATTGATTAAAAATAATGACACTTCCCCAAGGAACTCTCCAAAGAAGCATCTCTAAAATTCAGGAACTTTTGGGTGAGAGTCTGGATCTTGAAATAATGGCTTTAAGCCAGAATTTTGAAAGCCCAGTCCCAAGCCTATGAACTCAATGGACAGTTTGCCTTGACTTATAGCAGTTTGGACCAGGCCTCTAAAAGACAAAGCCCAGGTTTTGTACAGTACTTCACACACTGAACTTCACTGGCAAAAAAGAAAAAAAAAAAAAAAAAGTCTGAGTCAGCTTCTCTGGCTGCCTTACCTGTGGCAAAGCAGTGTTCATATTTCTGGTTTCATCTGCTCTATAACTTTTCCTCTCCAGCTGCTTGTAATAGAAAGAAGACTTAGATGGCTGGTATTTCTCTCACCCCATCTATTTCTAGTGAAGCAATGGAGGTCAGGATGACCTGAGAAGTTCAAGGAATCACATTATCTTTGCATTCTTCCCACAGCATAATCAAGTAGAGCAAGCAATCATAGGCCAGGTAAAACGAGAAAGGGGTTAGGATGTAGAGAGATTTAGGCATCTTGTAAACTAGAGGACTACAGTTTTAACATAATCCTTACAAATTTGGCCACTGACCATAATTTACACATAAAGTTCATTGAGGGGAATAGTATTGCACATGCTTCAGCTTCTTGTGATTAATACTTGAAATGAACTGCAGCTTTTCCTCCTAGCAGACACTTTTCCTGCCTGTGAAGATAAGAATTATCTCCACTTACGAGCCAACTGGCAAATCAAGCACTTATTCAACTTACTGCTAATGTCACTAAGAGCATATATAGATAATACATTCTGGGAGCAGAGAAAAAAGAAATATACTTATCCCCCAGACAGAAATATTGACAAGAAATCGAGACCTTTTTTGGTTTATATAACTCATTTAACTAGCTACTTCTTCCACCATATAACAGCTGAGTTAGCTGCAAGAGAAACTTGAGTCATTTTTCTCATGAAAACCCCAATGTGTTAGTGACTAAGTACTTGAAAGTAATCCTGATGAAACAGCATGACCTCTTTCACTTTCTTCACTCTAGTTTAATACCTTCATTTAAGTGAGGAGATTTGACTTCATAGAATATTCAGTCTTTCTCAAAATACAAGACTTCCACCCCCCCAAATCTTCATGATTAAACAGAATGCCTTATTCTGCCTTGGTCTAATTTGTATAATAAATTAGACATTTCAATTTAGATTCCTAAATAGTTGAGCCAGTTACCAAGCTCTGCTTCTTACTGCACAACTCATTTTTAGCTTCAAATAACTCCTGGGTGTATTTATTAGACTTTGATTTTTTTTTTTTGTTTCTCCTAATAAAATGTCCTATATACATCTCCTCCCTATAACTTGACAGCCATTTTATTTCCTTTCTGTTGGACTTAAGTTGCTATCCCTTGTTGTCACCACACACCTCTTTCCAGGACGTTCAGCCGGGTGCCAGCTGTTTTCAAGTCAGTTAGGTCTGTTTAAATCCTCAGTGCTAGTTTCCTTCTGTGGGCCTGCAGATCACAGGACCATGCTCAGACCTCTCAGATGGGCTCTCCCCGGAGATGTGGTAATGAGGTTGTAGCCTTTGGCTTCCAGGTCCTGCTTTCCACTGCACTACACTTCTCTAGGTTCACCATGTATCTACTGGCTTCCCAGGTATACGTCTTCGGGGATGCAATGCACAGCAAAGGCAGAGAACAAATTCTTAATAAAGATAAAAAAATGCAGTATTGAAAATGCTGAACAGTGGAAGCTTCCTTAAAGAAGCCAAGTGGTATAATTGCCTGATCATGTTCTTTTTCACACCTCCTTAGGAGGATGTGGTTTACTGTCCACATGACACTTGTCCTCATATGAAATGTGCTCCCTGCACCTGAAGTGCTAACCTCTTAAAAACCAAATTCTTTCCATATCATATCATCAGCTTGGGAAATTCAGTTCCTATACCTACTCTCAACGCACAGCTCTTTACAGCCACCTGCAAAAAGGTTGCTCTTCCTAAAATGTGTCACAGAAACCAGTAGAGAAACTCCCTGGGGCTAGGGCAGTAGCCTGCTGGGTTTTGGTGAAGTATGATGTGTCTTTCTGGGGACAGGCTGCTTGCAGAAGTGCAAAGTATAGCTTGGGCAGGAGCAGTACAGATGTTCTCAAAGCAGCGTGAAAAGTAAATGTTCCGAGTAATCTGATACAAACAGATCCCACGCTGTCACAGGATGTTTACTTAAACTGGTGATATTTCAAGGCTTTCCACAGTACATATTTGCATGACCCAAGAATATCTGGATCCTGATCCTGACTGAGTCTCGCACAGTTGATTTAATTCCATTATTAATCTTGTTTGTTGTAGGCCATTCTTTGATTATCTTGTGCCAAAGTCTGATGTGAAAGTGGGAAATGAAAATAAAAATAGCCCTTTTACCTAACCCATTTGTGGCATTTGTCTCTCCCAGCTGTGGCAGGCAAAAAGGAGTGGACTGAACTGACCCCAGAGGTCCAGCCCATGCAGCTGGGCAGAGATTACTAACAAGGCAGATGGTCCAGAGCTTTGTGGTTCTGAGGGAAAATATTCTGCCCACAGACGAGGAGGAATTTGCTTTTGTGGCTTGATTGTCAGAAAATTTAGTTTCAGAAGGGCTTAGCCTGAGGGAATAGATGAAGGGAAAGGTAGGCTGTAGATGTGTACGGGTGGTGCTCTGACCTCCCTGCACATCCAGGTCCCCATGGCAGCACATGCTTTGCTCCCAGCTATGCTGCTTTCTGTCCTGTGCTGCCCAGAGGAGCACAGCTGTCTTATTTAGCTCATTTAAACTTTCCCCAGTAAATCAACTGCTACAGCACTTCTCTCTGAATGCTCATTTGTCGATATCTCCCTGGTGCCCTGGACTGAATACAATATTCCAGGTGCAGTCACAGCCAAGCTGTACAGAGGAAAATTATTGGCTTTTTTTTTTTCTTCATAATGTAATGTCTCTCTGACCATATCATAAGATTGCATTGCCCTTCCTTTTGCTGCAGTTTTCACATAACAAATTCATCTATGATTTCTCTGTTGCTAGCCCTCAATCTCTTTCAACTGTTGTGGTTCATTCCATTGAATATAGTATTAATTTGTTGGTGTTTATAGACCAGTGAGTGCTATTGTGTGAGAGGTTGGACTAGACCATGGAGAGACAATATAATATCGATGGCAGCCAGACAAAGAAAACTGACGATTCAAAAATAGAAGAGAAAGGAGGAACAGGAGACAGTTTGGTGAATAATAGATATTTCATTTCTGTGGTAGACCAAAAAAGATTTTAAAAATTGCTCATGGCTTAATGGTAACAAACTTCGAAAAACACAAACACAGAATCTCATAAACAATAAAATACTGATTTTCAATTTCACTGAGGTATTTTGTTTAACTTGAAAGTAAAAATCTTTAGATTTTTCTGGTTTATTTGTTTTCTTCTACTGTCATGTAGTAATTTAAAAATATTTTTTCAAGGGAAAATATTTTTTAGCTTTAAACCCCATTTTTTTTAATTCATCAACAAAAATGGCACTTCAAAGCCAAAATTGGTAATCATTTTTAATATATATTTTCAAAATTTCTTCTTCTTTTTAGTTGACAGTATTAACCAAATCTGATATTAGTAGCCAAGTTCCAGACCAGTTTTAATTTCTTCTAGAGTGATTGTGGGAAAATTGACTGTTGATTCCATGTCCACTTAAATACATAACACACAATCAGAGTCAATAAGGAGTTTAACAGCTGAGAGTGTAATGAGCAAGAAAAGGAGAATCAAAGGAAACAAATAATGTATACATATATATATATATATATGTATATATATATACACATATATATATATATATATATATAGGGAGGAGATATATATATATAGGGAGGAGAAAATGGGAGATGGAAAATGTTAAGAGATGAGGAAGAACTTGAAAATTCACGGGGACAGAAACAGGGATAATATGCTAGAGAATGGGAATAATGCAAAAAGTACAGACTATCAGTTCCCACCTGCTTTTAGATAAGAAGTGAGGTTTCTAAATCAGGTGTCCAGATGTCATACATTTCCACTGTAAGAAACAGGGAAAAATGCTTTGACAGGAGGAGCTGCACCTGAGATAAAAATACCTTTTCAGATCAATGCATCAATGCATGACATAAGGTGCCAAAGATGACCAAACTCCTTAATCAGTCTTTCTGCTTAGATGCCTACACCTAGGTGGGATGAAACTAAACCAAGGTCTTTTAAAGAAGTGCATTTATATGTGTTTCATGGTCTTTTCCTCACATGCATCTGGTTTCTAAGCTTGGGGTAAAGGCTGGTGAGCTGGGATGGCTTATTTATAGTGTTATATAGACAGCTGCATCATAGGTCATGGAAGAAAAGGATAAATTACATAAAACCCCTAATGGTACCTTGATGAATTATGCAACTTGCTGGCAATTGCAATCAGGCTACTGGCATGGATATCTGGGTCCTGAACCAATTATACCAAAAGACAGTGGTTCAGATAATCATATAAAGGAAAAGAAGAAAATGGGTCTGAGTGCTCTAAAGAATCAATTGACCTTAGTCCTGCTGCCTTTTTGATCCTGTCATGAATATTAACCCTTCTTTAGGGTTTTGCAGTGGAACAGACAAGTCAACATATTGGCATCTCCTCATTTTGGCTGTGGATCTTGATGCCCAGAGGAAGACAACAAACAATTATACGAGCTCTTTATTGAGCTCTAGACTGCAATGTGGGCCCCATTTGACTTGACTGCCCTGGTAATCCTTATATTTAGACCTCCCTTGTATAAAAGTGCCTTCACTAGGTACTGGGTTGACAACAATGTTCCAAGGCCCAGGTTATTTTCCATGTTCTCTAGTAGCTTTATGCCCATGATATTGTAAATGCCATTCTTCAAGATAAACGATTTCAAAATATTTATTCTGTTGTTTACATCTTCTGTAAAAGTCCTATGTCACTTACCACTGACCTCTCCGAAATGCATGTATGTAGTGCATTAACGCCGCTAAACTGGCAATAGAAGTAAATGATAGCTGTTGTAAGACTGCTTTGTTTGATCCTTTTTCTGTTCAATTGCAGTAATTGCCAGATCCTTTTTATTTCCAAAAGAAAGCTGACTTCCCGAATCACCCTTCTGTGTTATTCCAAATAAAACCAGAACCAGCAGGCTGCAACAGAAGTTCAACATTCCCTGCTTTGAAATATAACAAACATTTGCATGGTATGAGGTGTTAGGTTTTTTTCTTTTTCTGATGCCACAAGATTAATTCCTTACATTGTTTTTACAAGAGCTAATGAATGATAACCCCGGAGTCATTGCATTCCTGGACACCAAGCAGTGTCAGTGGCCCACCAATTATCCCATCAGGACCCACTACTCAGAAGCTGCAGACCCATGCTCACAGCCCCTGCATGAAAAGCTGCAGCTGCAGATTTCTGGAGGATCAGCCTATACTCATCCCCAGGGAATGCTTGCCTGAACATGCTCTTACATGCAGGAATCTTTTGTCTTTGCCACTGAATGACACAATTCTCCACTCTCTCTGCAGCAACATAATGTTCATGAAGAATACTTTCCTTTAACTGATGTTGGGCCTGAAATAAGTCTCCCTTGTGTCTGTTCTGTGAATCCATTGGTCCATTGCCAAGAAGAGTATTTTTGCCAACAGATATCAAACCAGCTGATACTGAAGCTTTTGATTAAAATGAACTTAGAATCATCTAGCCATAATAACTAAATAGCTATTTTAGTGGTTATTATGTCTTTACTGTGAGACATCTCATCACAGAGACAGATTGCATGAATCAAAGTAATTGTACGTTGTGGAGACTGGCAATGACGACTTTATCCGCCTTCACTAGACAAACTTCTGAGCTGTTGTGTAAAATATGGAGTGAGAGAACATCTCTGTTGTGGCTGAGGCACTCTGAGTGAAGAATTTCTGTCTAGCGTCTTCACTCTTTCCAGCAGTGTTCTCCTCAGTGACTATATCTACTGCTTCATTAAAAAAATATTTAAAAAGGATACAGAACATCAAAGTATTTCTTTGTATAATGTATGAAATACTTTTGTATAAAGTATTTCAAAGTATAATGTTGAAAAGTTAGGGACAAATCTAGGAGTCTAAGCCCTTAGATCCCAAAAAAGCAGTCTAACTTCTCCACTTACTATCATCTTTAAATCAGTTCCCTGTTTCATTGAGGTTGAAACCTCCTTGCTCCTCAGACTGCAGATTACAGTCAGGACATGAACTTTGCCTCAGGCTGCAGCTTTCAGCTCATCCAGACTCTTGGCTATGTGGTGCAGGACCTGGAAGCCCAGCAGGGCCCATTTGCAAAGCAAGCTGGAGTTTGAATGCCTCACTGGAATACAAACAATAAGTGAGCATCCCCACATTTTGCAAAGCAGTTTGTCAAGAAACTGGGAAATTATCTACAGGAAGTTTATAAAAAATGATCCCACTAGGTAAATCATTTTGGTTCCAGCAAATAATTTTTCTCTAATAACAACATACCTACTTGATCATCCCTACAATACCCTACCTATGGTTTTCTGAACTCTTTTGTTAAAGCACTGTATCTGAAGAACTGACATCCAGCATTCCAAACCATATTATTATAAAAGGATCTGTAACTGCAGAATTACACACAGGATCAGATCACCATCCTGTGGTGATAATATATTAATCAATTACAAGTCTAATGGTCTTTCCCCTATCCGTACATTTTTCAGACTGTTCATCAGTATATTAAAATCCATCATTGCTTATAAATTCTAGTGAGGGTTGCCAAAAATTCAAAAATATAAATAAATTATTCTTCTAACCTTATAGAATTGTGGGGTAGCTATTTGGTATCACAGGGATTCTTAATACAATGTAATCCTGTAAAATTCAGCCATGAATCTAGTTTAGTCATCAACTAAAATAAGACTAGAAAAAAAGTACGAAAAGTTCTTCTGAATGATCCTTTCCTTCCTTCAATATATTCTAATATTTTTGGAAGGTATTAAATCTCTTGTTGAACTTTGGATCAAATACAGCATGAGCTGTACCTACCTTTCTGAGCACTCCAGTTCTCTTTGTTAAATAATGGATCTGAGAAAACCAAACATCTCATGTGAGGATGTTGAAATTAGACATGGTCCCTCATGTTTCATGTTCAGGCAAACCTTAATGGCAATATAAAGTTAATATTGAAATGAACTTAGATGAGAGTATTTTAATCTATATTTTTATGATTGAGCTGATTTCCTTTGCAGCTAAAGGAAAGAAAATATGTTCTCCAGAGGTGCTTTTCTCCCATTCTGAATCTTTATATTCGAATGTCAATATGCAATGTTGCAAGATGGATATTTATAATTACTCTGATTTCATTAGCTAAAAACCCAGAATTAGATGGTAAAAATTAGATTTTAATGAACAATTTCAACATTAGGAAGTTATGAATTGGTGTCTTGAGGATATCATCATGACTTAGAAATGAGGCAAATTAGACAAGTCCAATAGGAAAAAAATCATAAGGTTGAGAGGAGATTAAAATAACTTCAAACAGAGCAGAGGGGTAGAAAGAGTAGACAAGAATATGGAATTAGCTTTAAAATCTTAATTCTTGTTTTAATATTGCAAAATAATTCTGAAGAGTGTTGGTAGAAACTGGGGAAAAGACTTTGACTGGAAGCAAACACTGGGCTTGGGACAATAAAGGTGTTCAGCAGAGTAACACATGCCGCTGCTCCCCACCCATCACTGTTTTGAAATCAGTGAGGCCACCTGCACTGAAAAAGCATCCATGCAGACTGCATAGATAATACCCACTTGTGCTTCAAAATAGGGCCGTAGTGCCTTTGCACTTTTGGCCAGCGAATGTGTTGACTCTCATCGGCAAGCAAGTCTCGGCCTAGGCCAGGGAGAAAAAAATATCTGAAATTAACTAAGGTTTTGATGATTATAGACAAAAGGTAGCTGTTTACAACTTACTAAATAAAAAATATATACAGAAATCTCTTTACTGTGTACTCTGCAGGTGTAATGTCGATTGAAACTGTATTGTGGTGGACATCTGAGCTGGCCAACTCTTGGCTGCGGTTTTTATGAACTGAATGGATAAGGCTGAGGAAGAAAGAGGAAGGATTCAGTAGAATCACAAAGTGATCTGATTCCTTAAAAGGTCAAACACTTGGAAACAAATCTGAGGTGTCCTGAATCCTAATGCAGTATCATCCTCATTAAACTGTGTCGTGGCCTAAAGCAAAGCTCAGTATAACTGCATTTTTACTGCAGCCATTTTAAAATGATGACTTTTGTGGCATATGCATGTCTCATTTGTTATATACAGTCATGCAAGCCACGCAGATGACTGTTAATGTTACCCTCTCTTCCCCCTCAACTATTAAATAAACTCAGAAATTACAATGACATTAAAAACACTTTGAGCAATTTTATGTGATCATTAAGTCAGAATATTCCACTCCGGAGGCCTCTGTTATTCAGCAGCCTTGAAATTACTTAGATCAATTAAGTGCATTATATTTTATATGGAATATAGGAATGTGGTTTTTTGCCACTGTGGGGAAATATAAATAACCAAACAATGAGAATCTATTTGTAGTCCAATGTTGCTTTTCTCACTTCTGAATGTTTTCACTTGGTTAGACTTGCTTTTTCCTTTATAGTCATGTATCTCTATAATCCAATCAATTTAGCAGTAAGAACATGTAATACTCTCCCTTACTTTGTCATGTGTAAGCCAGCATCTTTTAATGAATTGGAAGTACTTAATCAAATCATCAAAACTAGGAGCCTATTTACTCTGTATCCTGGAGAAGAACTTCTGAAGAATGCTTCGCTGCCCTGCACAACATCCTTGTCTCTAAATTGGATTTGATGGATGGACCACTCAGTGGATAAGGATTATATGGATAGTCACACTCAAAGAGTGGTCAGTGGCTCAATGTCCAGATGGAGATCAGTGATGAGCGGTGTTCCTCAGGGTTCAGTATTGGGCTTTGTGCTGTTTAACATCTTTGTCAGCCACATGGACAGTGGGATTGAGTGCACCCTCAGCAAGTTTTCTGATGACACCAAGCTGTGTGGTGCAGTTGACACACTGGAGGGAAGGAATGTTCCATCCAGAGGGACCTGAGCAGGCTTGAGAGGTGGCCTGTGCAAAACTCATGAAGTTCAACAAAGCCAAGTGCGAGGTCCTGTGCATGGATTGAGGCAATTCCATACACAAATACAGGCTGGGCGATGAGTGGATTGAGAGCAGCTCTGCAGAGAAGGACTCTTGGGTATTAGTGCAATGTGCTCTCACAGGCCAGGAAGGCAACTGTGTCCTGGACTGCATCAAGAGAAGTGTGGCCAGCAGGGTGAGGGAGGTGATTTTCCCCCTCTACTGCCTCTACTTCCCTCTCTCTACTCTTGAGAGACCCTACCTGCAGTGCTGTGTCCTGCTCTGGGGACCCCAACAAAAGAAGGACATAGATCTGCCCAAGTGGATCCAGAGTAGGTCTACAAAGACGATCAGGGGGCTGGAGCACCTTCCCTATGAGGACAGGCTGAGAGAGTTGGGGTTGTTCAGCCTGGAGAAGAGAAGGCTCCAGGGAGACTTTAAATTGGCCTTCCAGTACTTAAAGGGGCTACAGGAAAGATGGGGAGGGACTCTTTATCAGGGAATGTAGTGATAAGGTGAGGGGTTAACAGTTTTAAGCTGAAGCAGGGTAGATTTAGATTAGATATTAGGAAGAAATTATTTACCATGAGGGTGATGAGACACTGGCACAGGTTTCCCATAGAAGCTGTGGCTGCCCCCTCCCTGGCAGTGCTCAAGGCCAGGTTGGACGGGGCTTGGAGCAACCTGGTCTAGTGGAAGGTGTCCCTGCTCATGGCAGGGGGGGTGGAACTGGATGATCTTTAAGGTCCCTTCCAAACCAAACCATTTTATGATGCTGTGATTCTATGATTCATTCTACCATAGATCCAAGGTACCCCTTCAAAATACTCTCAGTATCCACTGACAACACAGAAACATTCTGAGTCACCTTCATGGGACAGGGCTCTGCTGGGGATGTTGGTGTCAGGATCCTGAACAAAACTACTTTACTATCAATGTTGAAATATGTAAGGAAGAGCAGTAGGGGGATCAGAGAGAGTTTGAATGATCCATTGAGTCAAGTCACTGCCAGACACAGCAATAGAACCAAGGCTCCTTAATGGGCAACATCTAAGGGGTAATGCCCCTTTGGAGAGAATAATGTATGGTAACATCACAATTCATCATGAACACTATATTTATTTACTTACTTATTTACACTATTAATCAGTGTAATATTGTTTTTATCGGGATATGATCATTTATATCTTATTCAGAAAGTGGGCTGTTTGCTGTTAATCATAATCTTTACTACTGGTCATTACCAGTTTAGGAGAATGTTTATAGACTCCAGTGTCATCTTGGGATACGACCTTGCAGGAAAGGTCATTAGTCATTAACTGCTAATAATAATTAGTGTCCAGGTAGAGTGATTAGCTCGTCAAGAACAATACAAGAGTGGCTTCAGAGAAAGCATTGCTTTCTGTAAAGTGAAAGGGCTAGAAGATAGTTTTCTGGCTCTCAAGAAAGATGATTGAAAGGCTGGATAATTAAATTGATTGTGTGCTGTCCCTGTCCTGCAGAACATAATAGGACTTAACCAGAAAATGAATCTGATAACCTTGCGCCCAGTGCCATGCTATTTCTTATGCTGTTGTGAAGCCCAGCCACTAAATTATAGTTATGCAGGATTAATTAGTACCATTCTGCATAAAGCTAATATTCGGTGTAAATGAGGGGGATTAGCAGGGAGTTATGTGGTGACTTACGAGAAAGGAAACACATTTTTAAACAGGGATCTCAGGACATATAAATTAAAAACCAAGGGATTTACTTTCAAACATCAATGGCCCACTGCTTCAGGTATGGTTTTACTTTGCTTTGGCGCTGAAATATGTTTGCAGAGACAGAGCTGTGCTCTGCTAGGTGCAGCTGAATGTTCTTAGGTATTTCAGGAGTCATCAGTTTCTACATTATAAAATCCAGAAGGGACCTGAAGTGAACTTCTAAGGGATTACTTATATAAATGTGGATATTCCAACATGTTTGAACTTCATTCTGTTTAAGCTTTATTTTAAAGAATATTTTTAGCAAAGGAAACAAAATCAAGCAAAATTTATAAGCATTTGATGGTAATCTATAATTGTCCAGGGATACTCTTGTTGCATTATTCTAATGAGTAATATCTTCCCTTTTAAAAAAATGTATATTTTATCACACAGATTGTTTGTTCAACTTTGGACTTTAATCCCTGTGTTTACTGTAGCTTTATCAGTTTGAATCTCAGTAGTAAACTCCTCCTCCCCACTGAAATCTGTTTGAAATCAGATGAAGCTACGCCATATCTTCTATAAACTAATAGATTGAATCTTTTAAATATTTGTCTTTTGGGCATTTTTTCCAGTACTTCACTCATTCCTCTTTCTAGAACAATTGACGGTATCCTTCCTGAATTGCAGACTCCTCCCCACCTGGACATAATATTCCTGCAGTGATTACAGTATTGTCAAAAGCCAGCAAACTGCAGCATCTTGATGTCTACTCAGAATTCTCTTGTTTATACTGTAATACACATTTTTCACCAGAGTCTTTTGTTGGCAGCATCATGTTCACTTGGCTCAAGAATGCTTATCCTTGTTTCAAATTCACTACAGCAGAATTCTTCTCTTCCCCATTTATGTAGGCTGTAGCTACGTCTAGCACTCTTCATTCCCCTTCTGCCTCTGCTGGGATACATTAGTTGCATATAGATTGATTTTCTCAGGAGGTGAAGGTGCAAGGACCTTTGCATCAGGAACTAGACCCATGTAGTGTGCACACCAGGCACATCAGGTGACTGCAACTTTGTGAATGCCTGATGGCCCTGGAAGTGACTCTGAATACATTTAAGTGAACGGAAAGGGGGTATATTATTTGTTTGCTTTCTCTTCAGAAAGGTAGAGGAATGTACAACAGATGACTGGATATTTATGATGTTTCTTATATTCTTCCCTAAGAATCTGTAAATGGATGCCATCTGACATAGACATTTAATCTGATCCAGTACAGCAGTTCTTACCTCTTTCAGGTTGGGGAGGAAAAGAAAGATAGATAGAATATGGAAAATTACAATCCTGTCCCAGACTTAAGCAGAACAAAAAAATCTACAACTGATAAAGGTGTTGAGGTGTCACAGAAGTACACAGAGACCTCTTCAAGTGATAATGCTCACCCTCCTGTATTTTGCCCAGGACTGGGCTTTGATTGCAGCCCTGCTCTCTCTCCAGCTGGCAGAAGCCTGCCCATGGATGCATATGTATCTGCGTGTAACCCTTGCCACTGAACACTGCACCAGGGCTGCCAACAAAGACCAGTGAGGCTGGAAACTTGAGTCTGCCTTTTGGCTAAATGTGGCCACTGTCAGAGGCAAACCCTTTCTGTGGCAGTGGCAGAGAGAAGAGCATGGCAGCTCCCACAGATCAAGGACTTGCACAGTGCAGGTTTATTTATGCTTCCTAGTCCCAGTACGCTACACAGTTTGGGAGACATAATTCTTCACTCTGTGAAGAAGGATGGTAGAGGGATCAGAAACAAGACAGAACCAATAACTTAGTTGACACTGTGATCAGTTTACATTTATCTCCCTCTGTACCCTGCTCTAGCTTTATTCTGCACAGATTCAGAGCACTTGTAATCAGAATCTGCAAATACCTCTCTTTCTCCACGCCAAGGTGTATTTAGGAATTATATTGCACAGAGTTAGTATATTTTTTCTAATGAGAAGAGGTGCTATGAAAGCTTTTATGCTGCTTTATTTTTTATTTGGTTAATACACTTAGTGTGTGTGAATGTGTGTCTGCGTAATGCTTTGTTAATGTGGCATTTATTCTCCTTTCTTTCCAGCCCCTCCTCAAGCATGTCTGCAAATCAATCTGGTTTTGTGTTAATGCAAGTTATCAATCATCTTTTCATGAACAAATGGTTTCATACAAAGGGGAAGGAAACATTCTAATGTATTCATTCTATTATTGTTCCTTGGAAAAGATCCAGATTTTCTATAAACCAGTGATTGGAAACGCACAAAGTATTTTAATATCCTAATTATTTTGATTTAACTTCCTTTAATAGTTTAAATTGATACTGAATTTATTTAGAAGCCATTACAAAGGGATTCCCTCCACCCTCCGCCAAGTAGTTCAGAAACGCATGCTGAACTTAAGCTGAACACAAAATACGTTGTTCATATTCCAAACTGCCAACGGCATGAGGAGGGGAAGCTTTTGTATGAAAAAAACAGGTGGTGTAAAATGGGAAAAAAAAAAAAAAAAAAGAAAAGAAAATGACGCTGCTATATATACATTCAATTATTATGTAAAAATTCGTCCGATTTTAAAAAAATATGTTACAATGGCAATTTTTCTGTCTTCAGGAGATGATAATCAGACACCCACTGACTTCCTACATTGCTGGCACTAACACAGATTTGACAATGTGAAAAGACCTACTCAAAAATTGCATCTCTCCCTGCCTACTTTTTTTTTTTTTTTTTTCTTTCCTTATCTGCATTTTTACCCTACTTACAGTCATGCTTTGCACTTTTCACATACATTTCATCCAAGGTCTTCACAGGAACGCTTTGCTCATGTCTAGGATTCCTGAGTATCCTTTCACTGCCTGGATGGACTGAGAAGACTTTAGTCCTCCAACAGATATCACAGAAACCCAGGAAGCTGTCCCTGGAAGGCTCATTGCTGCAATAAAGTTCCATGTGATACATCTTACATAGGTACGAAGAGCTTTCTAAGGACTTTGTACAAGCATGCAAC
Organism: Athene cunicularia; assembly: GCF_003259725.1. NCBI lineage: Eukaryota > Metazoa > Chordata > Aves > Strigiformes > Strigidae > Athene > Athene cunicularia. The sequence goes on from NW_020799105.1 coordinate 14,407,245, forward strand.
GTTACTGACAGGCTGTTCCTGAGCCAAAGCCATCAATGCAGACAGACAGTGTGTTAGCCCTAGTGTCTTTTTTGAGATATTTGATGGCTCTAGAGATATCAGTAAAAGCTACAGACAGTGGCCCCCTCATGCTCACTGTGCTTCTGACACAGTAAGAAGCCATCCTTGGCTTGACAGGCTGATGGCTCCAGGCCTGGATCCCCACAGGGACTTTGGACTACAGCAAGCAAAGCTGCCACTTCTACATTTGGGAGTCTTATTCCAGTAGTTGACTGACCTGGTCAATCAATTCCTTTTCAGGCTCTCTCCAACAAGAAGTTACTACAGTTTTCCATCCTTATGACCCTAATAGAATCAATAGCATTACATTAGCATGAAATCAAAACAGTGGAAGACTGAAAAAGGTGAATAGGATCTCTACAATAAGTTAAGAATTTATAACCCAGGATAATTTTGAAAATAACTGTAGTTTGACAATGACTACTGCCAGTAAACGAGCATCCATGGATACCACATAACTCATGAAGCAAATTCAGGATGATACAAAAGTTTCTTAAAAGATTTGGCAGAACCTCGGTCATTAAATTAATTTTGAAGTGCTAATTTGGCACCATTTTTTAATGCACATTAATTCATGATATAAATTTTGACACCTTCAGATTTTTACAAAAAATGTAAATGGTATTGGAATTTATTTGAGAAATGTACTTTATATAAATATACTATAATTAGAATTACCATGATTTACTGCTTTATTTAGTTGTAAGTGAAAAGAAGAGTTGTTTATGTTGTTATGTCATTTTATAAGAGCATGTGAATGAAGTCCTTGGAACTCTTTAACTGCATCATTTTGCCACCTAGCTTGAGGACAAAAATCCATACTGTTTGCATTAGTTTATCTTAACAGTGAATGGCATGAGTGGAAGAAATAGAAATTTTTGAAAAATTGTTAGAAATGTTGTCTATGCTGAAAGAACAGCCACTTAGAGTTAACCAATACTACTAATAATAATGAGGCACTACTCAAGACTTCTAGAAAGAAATCTACTATTGTCATATCTTTTCTTTTGAATTACATCTTATTTAGAAGTTATTACTCTGAAGATGGGGAATTTGGGATCTGGCCTAGGAAGATTCAAGAGCTTGATTCTGAATTATGACCTGGAGTAATCTGAAAATGGAGTATGCACTACCATCTTCTTTTTGAAACAGGACCACTCTGCACCCTGAAATGAAAAGTTAGTGGTGGAGGCAAATAAGAGGAAATCTAACTATGAAGGCCAGTGTATAATGCACACAGCTAGGACATAGGGAATTTGGATATTTTCATCCCTATCTAACACAATCATAAAGGAGCAGAACTGGAAGGCAGATCCTCCACATCCTTCATGCATGCACTAATCATCCAAGCAAAGAGTAGAACATACTCGGAGAAGTTGGTTTATGTTTGCACCAGCATTTGCAAGACTTTCTCAGACAGCTCCTCCTGGATCATCTTCTTTCTCCAGTGCTTTGGCAGCATTTAGGCAGCACTAAACCCTTCTGCTTCAGTCCATCATGCTGGCAAGATCTATGGGCCAAATGAATGTGCTCCTTCATACGTGCAGTGCTTAAACATATGCATATACAAAGGACTCTCTTTTTCAAGTTGTCCAGGGAAGCAGCCTGTAAGCTCTGAGTTGCTTGTGCCATACTTAACAATCACCCATCTGGACTGTGGAATGGGGTTAAACCACACCTAAAGCCACTGTAGATGGAATATCTGCATTCTGGATTTTGTCATGACTATTGCTTTGTCTGTGATGCAGTGAAGGGACCAAAGTATAATTTGTTGATGCTGTGAAAGACACTGATGGTTGAACACAGTGCAAAGGCATTTAGTCTAGTGGTGATAACTTAGGGATTTCTGTATATTTATCTAGCTATCTACCTGTCAGATAAGCAAGTCTGTGATTATCTGTATTTGTTCGAACTATTGAGCTATGATCTAAGTTTTTCTATTGATGCAATCATCTTTTCCCAAGTCACGGAATATTTTCTGAATCCCTCAAGAACTTTTAACTCAGTTTCTTAATGCAAAATTTTCCTCCTTGAAATAATCAGGGAGTTGGAGTGTGGTTTTGTCCCTCTGTTCAGTTCTTTATAATATGTGACTAATAATTACAGTATTTTCCTTTGACTGTTGTAACAATGTCTCATCCACTCCACATTCTCTTTGAGGTAATCCACCCTCACAAATGAGGTCATTTCAGCTTTTTTTAAAAATTCTACTGCCGATCCAAAAAAGCAGCTATATTTTACATGTGTCATATTTTCATAGCTAAAGAAGATGGAAGCCACTGGAAAGTGTCTAGTCCCTGCAAGATGTGGTCCTGAAGAACGAGATGCCTTTGAGTATGCAGAGTGAGTCAAAACCAGTGAGTGATTCAGTGTACAGGAGGGTTTCTTTTCAGATTTAACTAATCATGAGCCTTGTGATTCTCTTCTTAACACATCACTTCTGTACTTGGAGCAGTTTCCCTCCTTGGAGAAGCAAGGTTGAAGCTGCTCAGCAGAGCATCATTTAGAGCACCTCATTTTCTAAGCAAATGTAGGGTTCTCCAGACAGTGGCAGTTACCCTTGCTGGTGAAGATGGGATGTGGATTTCTGGTCCTAAAACCACAGAAGATCACAGGAAATGTGTTTCACCAGTTAGTAGTGTAGCTGGACAGTACATACAACCATAAGAGACTTCCACTGGTGTTGTTTTTTAGCTCTTTTACACAGCAGTTATAATTTCTTTCCAAAAGGAGTCCCTGGATGCATGCGTGAAACAAATTCCCATATCCCTTCATCAGACTATTCTTCCCTCTCTCCTTTGTCTCTCTCCCTCCTTTTCCTTTAAAAATAATGGCACATTTGGCATCATAAGCTAAACACAATTTCCTGTACCTTATAGGAAGAAAATAATGTTGCAAACTAAGTAAAGTAAATGAATAGTGCATGAACTGCTGCCATCTCTTGGTTATATTAATCACTCCAAGTATTCTGGGCATATTCATCTAAATCAAGAATACTAGGGCATTTCATAGTGTTATTTTCCCTTTCACCTCACATCCAACCTTGCAAACACAAGGCAAGAGACCTTTTATAATTATTTTTTGATGCTGCTGAAATTGTCAGTTGCACCTATTAAAGTAATGTTTAAAGGTCTTCTATCAATATTTGTTGTGTGCTTAACCTAAGTCCTTTGTCTTACTTTTCTGGATTTTAGTTTTTGTTTTATTTTAAGCTATACCTTTGTTAAGCTTCTAAGCATTCAGTTGTAATTTTTGTACTACAACAAAGAGAGTTAACTATATTACATTTGCATTCTGCTAATGAAAGGCATGAGGATAAATGGAGGGAAGGGAGGTGGTGGTAAGGACTCACATATGCCTAAGTGAAATAAAATGAATTTCTGATATATTTTTCCATGTTTAAAGAATAACACACTAATTTTATGCCTTATTGAGATCTGTGCTCTGATTAGAAGCTCATTTAAGGTAATGGCGTAACTCCAGTGCACTTCAAGAGCATTTGGATGATTTCTGGTGAAAATTGTCAGATTTCTATTGAAGTTGTCAGTGGAATGACATTGGTTTTTCCCACCCAATACCGTTCACCACAATTGCTGCATGTTTAATCAGCTCCTGCTGATTTCAGTAGGACATCAATTGACCTTTTCTAGGTCAATTGCAATGTGTGGACAGCTAAAATATCCTGTCTGAGCAGTCATTAGATGCCCTCTAAATGATGAAATGGATGATGAATGGGAACAAAATCCTGGCAATCTCCCAGTGACAGCCACAGAGGCAGGGTTTTCACCCATTCCTCACTTTTTCCCGGCCCTCAGTCCCATTCCTGTTGATGTCACACTTGCTTATTAATCCTTTCTTGTAGCCATACCTCACCAGGCCCTATGGCCGCACCACAGCCTATCCCTTCAAACAGCAACAGAGAAGGATCGGCACTTTGTACTGAAAATATAAATGCAGACGGTCTGAGAGCAACCTAATTAATGCACTCCTGAGATAGGCCAAAGGTTGCATTAACACCCAGGCTATAATTAGCAAATCCTCTCACTTTGCCGAGTGAAGAGGCTTATCCACAGTCTGTCTCTTGGAGCAGAAGCAATTAGGAAACACCATGAATGTGACAAGCAGTTGCTTGTCATGTCCTACTGAAAAGACCTTGCTGAATGGAGGCCTTACGAAAAAGTTTTTTTATCTGGAATACCAGAAATTGCTTCATCTCTCCTCAAGTGGTAAGATGCTGTATTGAGTTTGTGTGACAAGGGGAGGGTGGTGTGGGTGTGCTACAGGAGTGGTTTTTGTGAGAAGCTTCTAGAAGCTTCCCCTATATCTGACAGAGTCAATGCCAGCTGGCTCCAAGATGGACCCACCACTGGCCAAGGCTGAGCCCATCCATGGTGGTGGTAGCGCCTGTGGGATAACATATTTGAGAATCCCAAACCCTGCACAATTGCAGCTGGAGAGAAGAGTGAGAATATGTGAGAGCAACAACTCTGTCGGACACCAAGGAGGGCAGGAGGTGCTCCAGGCACTGGAGCAGAGGTTCCCCTGCAGCCCGTGGGGCAGCCCATGGTGAGGCAGCTGTGCCCTGCACCCATGGAGGTCCATGGTGGAGCAGAGACCCCCCTGCAGCCCATGGAGGACCCCACACCGGAGCAGAGGGATGCCTGAAGGAGGCTGTGATCCTGTGGGAAGCCCACGCTGGAGCAGGCTCCTGGCAGGACCTGTGGACCCACGGAGAGGAGCCGACACTGGAGCAGGTTTGCTGGCAGCACTTGTGACCGCACAGGCCATGCAGGAGCAGTCTGTTCCTGAAGGACTGTGCCCTGTGGAAGGGACCCACACTGGAGAAGTCCATGAAGAGCTGCAGCCCATGGGAAGGACACATGTTAGAGAAGCTCATAGAGGACTGTCTCCCATGGAAGGGACCCCACACTGGAGCAGGGCAAGAGTGTAAGGAGTGCTCCCCCTGAGGGGGAAGGAGCGGCAGAGACAACTTATGATGAACTAAGCACAACCCTCATTCTCCATCCCTCTGCGCTGCTCGGTGGGAGGAGGTAGAGGAACTGGGAGTGAAGTTGAGCCCAGGAAGAAGGAAGAGGTGGGAGGAAGGTGTTTTAAAACGTGTTTTTATTTCTCATTACCCTTCTCTATTTTGATTTGTAATAAATTAAGTTAATTTTTCCCAAGTTGAGTCTGTTTTGCCTGTGACAGCAATTGGTGAGTGATCTCTCCCTGTCCTTATCTCGACCCACGAGCCTTTTGTTGTATATTTCTCCCCCATCCAGCTGAGGAGTGATAGAGTGGCTTTGGTGGGCACCTGGCATCCAGACAGAGTCAACCCCCTACAGATACATCCAGTCATGGCTGAAGATCTCTTTCCTATGGTGTATGTATATGTATATGTATATGTATATGTATATGTATATGTATATGTATATGTATATGTATATGGTATATGTATATGTATATGTATATGTATATGTATATGTATATGTATATGTATATGTATATGTATATGTATATGTATATGTATATGTATATGACTGCATTTCTGGGATCAATTACTCTTATCTTTCTTTTTGTTTCATGACTAAATAGTATAAATATATACAAACTCAGCTAAAACCCCTGGCATTAAGTTTGAAAGGACTTCTAGAAAGGAACAGAGTCTTCCCGTGTAGCAGGTTTTGCTTCACTGGTTTTTATTCATGAGCTCATTACATGACAACTTACCGCAGCCTGATTTTCTTACTCACTGAAGTGATTAAAGCAATATCACCCCAGAGACTTCTTGATGGCCTGCAAATATCACCACAACCCTCTCAGCTTCCTCCAAAGCAAGGGCAGAGGACTGGTGTGCTGGAAATTTGGCAGGGTGAGGTCTGTACAAAGTTCATAATGGAGCCGTTCTTTTTCCTCTTTCTCTTCGGCTTGCTGAAATTTCTTCCTGATGGCTTGATTTTTTTATTTTTTTTTTTTAGAAAAAGAAACATGGCCATTCTGATCTAGAAGAGCACAATATACACCACGAAAAGTGCTATAAAGCAGTGCTTCACCCTCAGAGTGGTTCAGAGATAGGTAAATAAAGTGCTTTGAGCTGGGAGCTGAACTACGCTCTTGTGATGAGTGGATACTTCCCAGAGTGAGTATAATGTATAGGCATGAAAATGGGTTGAAAAGCCTCTGTAGAAATACAAGTAGAACCATCAGTACTCAGATCCTGTTAAGCAGTGCTTTTCTCACACTGCTTAGTGCATCATCTCCTCCTAGAAGTAAAGATTTCTATGGCTAATTTGTGGAACGACTTATCGGTAGGCTGCCTGCTTGAGGATGTAGAATTTGAAGAGATTATTATATCCTTTTCCTTCCCAATGCCCTGCTCACAAGAGATTACATGACATTGCTCAAAAAGCAGGGAAATGGCCTTCATGAGCAAAAACCCCATTTTTTTTTTTCCAGCCTATATCTTATTTTTCTTATTTTAATTTTTACAAATCCAGGACATTTAAGAAAAGCCTGACCCTAGAAGCAGGTGAATTCACACTGACAGATTCCTTCTGGATGCGAATACCTGAAGTTTAGCTTCCAAATCTCTCTTCCACTGATTTTTTTTTTTTTCCTACCCTGTCATTAGACTAAACAGGAAAAAATGTTGCGCCACCGCCATTTGTGTTCAAACTCAGACAAGTCCTGGTGGCTTCCAGACCTCCTCCAGGGACTCATTTTTTTCCTGCATAGCTGAAATGGTAGAGAAAAGGGGAGCACCGTGCTGTTCATTATCAGGTTACCAAATGAGGGTTCTGTCAGGAGAAAGCTCTATAGAACGCTGTAGAACACTTTTTATTTTCTTGCATAATTCACTTTCTTCTGAAAGTGAATCTTTATGCCAAAAAAACACGAGTGCTTTAATTAAGAATAGATGTCTTTCTAAAGGAAATTTCACAGCTCAGCTAGAGATCACTAAGCTCAAAGCAGGAATTGGACTGAAGTTTTCTGGTTTGTAATTTTTTAGTGCTCAAGACAGTCACTCCATCTTCATTCTGTCTTTGCTGGCTGAGAAAGGGGATACCTCCAAGAGCTCCTACCTCATGCCCTGACTGTCCTGGTAGACAAGTCTGAATCAGGATAAGCCTGGGTTGCCTACAAAATTCACTTGCCATAGCAGCATCTTTACAAAAAGGCCTTTCTCAGAACAACCCTGGATCATCCTTTCTGGATGATGTCTTGTGGTACAACCACAACAGGAGATGTTGGAGAAAATAGAGCATCCATGAAAGAGAAAAACAAAACTGTGGGAACCTATCTGCATTTCCCTTTGGCTCCCCATCCTGCTTATGTGAGCACATCAATGCAGACCTGACCTCAGTGTGTCCCACAGCAGAGCACTGCATCTGCAGGGCTGCACGGGCTCGGCTGGAGGGGCTTCCCAACCCTAGTGCCTGCAGCACTGAGTTCCAGGCGGTTCCTCCTATGGTTCATTATTTTGGAAAAGATCTCAGACTGAGAGCTGAACTGTCTTTGCTGCGCTTCAACATAGCAGGGAACAGTCTGGACAGCCACATGTGAGCTCTGCTGGGCTCTATGTAGCAAACATTGCTGTCTGCTACAAATACCTCAGCAACAGAGACAGATTTTTTACTGTTTTTCTGCTTTGGTGAATAAAAAAACTCAGTGAGGAGAAATAGAGATGTTCCATTCCAATGAAGGCAACATATTTAAAACTAAACTTAAAAACAAAACCAAAAATATTAAGAAAATGCCTCACAATTTCCTTCAAATGAATTTACAGTGTGGTTTTTCCTCTCCCAAAAAACTAATTCTTTGAAAAATTGATATCCGTTGGAAGAGATAATACCAGTTTGGTCTCCCAGCAGTGATGGAGCATTTGTGAAAAGCAAAGATGCAGATGTTGTTAATTATGATCTAGGTACATTGACGCAATGATGTGAGCAGGGTTTAGCACTTACAGTCTGTGGATAAATGAAGGGTGCTGGTTTCCAAGGTAGCCAAGTGCTGAATTCACTTTTAGAAAAATAAATTAAAATCCCATTGAAAATAATATTTTACTTACTTTTTCTTTTCTGTTTATAGCTGGGAAGAAAACATTTCCCCAGATGATATTATAATAATATTCAAATGCAATTCCCCAAGAAATATCCTGACTAAGATATTTAATTTTAAATCAGTTAAGTGGTTATTTGGCTGAAAGGGATTTTAAAAACAAAATCTACTTATGAGTCTTCAAGCTAAGGAAATATTCTAGTGAATTTAATTAAGAATGGGATTCTTTACTAACTTCAATCCAGTAGTAACCTGCAAGGTTTGTCTTTTGGTAATTACTGTGTCTGTTGGTTAATATGATAATCATGATCATATTTGCAACAACTGAGAACACTAATCAAACAAACAAACAAAAAATTGGTAATAATTATCCTCAGTGTTCAGAGTTTTTTTTCTTGGAGGAACCTTCTGGCTGCATTTATACATATTATTTATAGTAATGGTATTACGTATCTCAAAATCTACAAACTGTTACTATGCTAGTGTTCTAGTATTGAACAAGATTCAGAAGGGGAAGCAGTCTGGCAATCCTTATCAGTAAAATCTTCTGATAAAGGGAACTGGGCTTTCATTTTTCTTCTTTATTGTGTCTTCTAAAAGGCTTTAAGATGCTGTCTTACAAAAAATGAAAATGGGAACTGTTTTACTAATAAACCCCCCAAAGTTATGGTTTCTGATTTCTTACAAAAGTAATATTTTTAAGAAAAGAATGTAACAGATTAAAGGTTTCTTTAGTTTTCTCCAATGTCACTTCATTTTTGAAAAAAAATATCTGGTGTTAAAAACACAGCAATGAGGTATTTCCAATGGATGTAGAGAGGGTTTTGCATAACACTCCTCAGCATTGCTGCCTTAGCAATTAATCAGCAACGTGTGCCAACAAATGGGGGTCGGCTTGGGAAGACAGTGGAGGAGTTTTCTCAGCAGGAGCCTTTGGGAACAGCTTCACGGAGGAGACTTTGTAGCAGTGTGAGAAATTAGCAACACAGTTTATTAGCTGATAGGGTTTCTGGTAGGTGACCATGGGGTGTTGAACTCCAGGCAGCACTTCTAGCAGGGGAGCATGCCTCTGAGTCTTCCTGGCTAAAGGAGCTTTGCTGAGAACCATTTCTGCTGATGGACCTGGTGCAGTTCTCCGTATGATTCACTGCCTTCACCACCTTAACTTAGCTGAGGATTCGCTTCACCGCAATGGTTGTCTAAAATGGCGTTGGTCCATCCCAAAGCTATCTATAGACACAGCTGCCTACGTGGAGGCTGGAGGACTGCCAGAAAGCTTCACATAGAAATACAACTCTGCTACAAAACTCCTTACCCTCACCATGTCTCTCCAATCCTTCCCTTTTGCCCTTCTCCCAGCTGAGTATTGTTCAACTGTGATGCCTGTGACAAAGGAGACTGGAGGAGATAGCGTAGGGGTATAGGATGGAAGGGACCACATAAACCACCACATCAGGTTCCCTGCCATCTCAGGCCATCGTGTCAGAGCAAGACCCAGCAAGATGATGAAGGGGATTCCTGTGGATTACAGGAGGGAAAGGTAGCCCCCAGGACAAACTCTTTCCCTGGAGGCCCCTTCCTTTCTTTCTGCAGATGCCTGTATATCAACATCATGTAGCACCTGAGTGTGGAGTGTTCCTACAGTTTTTCCATCCTGGGTTCAAGCACTCAGGATCACATTGTAAAGAAGGTGGTAAGTCCCTGTGAGTGGAAATGTTCACAAAGCAAATACTTTCATCTTTCAGATCTGCTGCCAAACTCTGCATGACAATGGGCCTTGGAAACTCAGATGGTCTCTCAAAGCTGGGCTTATAACAAATCTTTTAAATTCATCTGTTCTTCAGGAAGAAGAAAGCCTTTTTAGTTCTTTGAAAAATACAGCTAGAATTCATACAAGGGGTCCTCTGTATGGTTCTAAAAGTTTCCTTTTAACTGTACACTTTACAGTTCATTGGAAAAGCACTCAAATATTCAAAGATGACAAAATCAAGGCTATCTAGTGTCCAGTTAATCCAACCAGCAGGTGTCTGTAGATAGCTGGTGGAGATTCTCTGTAGACATGTCAATGCTCTTTCGAACATCATCTAGTAAAAAAGGAAAAGGGAGAAAAAAGAGAGCTTATCATTATTATTATTATATTATTATTTTCCCAGGTGCTCAAGTCCTAGCTTAGCTATCGTTTAATTTGTGCATGATTTTTCATGAAAGCTTGGGAAAAGATATTAAGATCTGAAAATGGAATCCAACTGCAGAGATAGAAATACTCATAATTTCTCCCTGTTATCTATTTGTTTCTCAAGAGCTGAGGCTTTCTTTCTCTGCAAGTTTTGGATAAATGCATGTTAGTATCCTGCTACGCACAACGTGAAAATCAGAATTTCAAAGGGGAGCCAGTACAATAACCTGTTTTTAGAATCTAGTTCAGCAAGTCAACAAAATAATGTTAGCTGCCTTCTGCATTATCATCTCAATTAAATAGGATAATTTGGAGAATTATTATACAGATGAAGGGAAAGTTCAAGTAAAACTAACATTTCCTCTTCCTGAAACCAAAACATTCTTTGTGATTAGAAAAAAAAGGATGCAATAATTACAAGGAAGAGAATAATTGTTTTTAATGAAGAAAAAATGTTTAGATTAATAGGAAAGCAAAATAGATTGCTAGGGATGGATCATAATTTCATTTTGGTTAAGAGCTGCTAAATGTAATTCTCCTATACCATAACATACACTAAGCACTTGAGGAGTTTCAGCAATAAAGTGTTGCTAAAATTAATCTAGTGTTTATTTTCCCCTGAAGTTAACTCCAGTAACCCTGACTGTGCCTTAGAAGAAGCAAGCTCTTCCTCTAACTGTATCGATGGGCTGAGCAACCTTAAAAAACACTGTAAAGATAATAAGGGCTTTTGTTTTACAGATAAACACAAGGCCAGCTGAAGGCTGTGGGCTAAGTCTTTGGATACCCTCATGAGAGGAAGGGCCACAGCAGCAGTCAATGAGACAAGTTTTCAGGTCAAATTGGCATGAAGATACAGTGGAAAAAAAAAACCAAAACACAGTAATGAAAAATGAGTCAATGCAGATGGGCAGGTCAGCCTTTCTGAGGGGGCATTGTCAGCAGCCTAACTAACAGAGCTTTCCGCTGCAGCCACATCCAAGCTCATTGGGCACTCTGGCTCTGACCCTGGTTCAGGCTTAGCTAAATGTGATGGCAAGTGAGATTAATAACACAACTGCAGTATTTTAGGACTTCAAGTGAGGAAGAAAAGCCTCTGGACTCAGGAAAGGCCTCTGTTTTGTCTTTAAGGAAATGTTTTTCAAAGTGTAAACATTGGCTGGGAAACTAACTGCTTTCTGTGGCTTAGAAAATTTCCTCCCTGAGCTGCAAATTATTTTGGGTACAAGTTGTCTTTCATCCTGTGACAGTTAGTAGTGCCAGGGCCTCTAGTCACTAATGGAATATAAATAATTAACCAAATTATATTCCTGCAAGTTCATCTGTAGTGGAAAACACTTTTATCTACACAAGCCAATGTGGCAGCAGGGGAAAACCTACTCCAAGTTTTTGTTCAAGAAATCAGTGTCACAGAGGTCAGTCTCTCCAGTCCTGTGGTTATGCAGGATGGTCTGAAGAAGGATTTTGGTTGTACAGTTATTAGTGTTTCTTCTGGATCTCTTGAGCAAGCACTTTCCAGAAACACACATAGGTGCAGCTGGCTAGGAGACTGCAGCTCAGGCCAAACAGCTTCACCTCGCACGTAAGGCCACAGAAGGAAAGGAAGAAACCTCATGTCTCTGGTACAGACATGTTGTGGCTTCAGGGGAGCATGAAGGAGGATTACAGTTGTTTGGATCTCACACTGCCTGGGTGAGACTAGGCAGGTGTGGAAAGTGGGAAAAAGAGTTATTTGTTGTGAAACATCTGGTGTAAATACTCCACATGATGCACAGCAACCACTTCTCTGCAGTGCTCTCACCTGAGGTAACATCCATCAGGAATCACTGAAAATAGGCAGTCCATGTAATAGCTGTATGAGCTACAGGAAGGTTAAGGAAGGTTTCCAGCTTCAGCCAAAATGCCAAGAGGCTGCACTGACTGCCTCAGGCCCAGGAAGGACCCTCAGTCTGGAGTGCACCGCATACACAGAGAGACGAGACATGCTGCATCCCAGACCCTTCTGGTGTGGAGACGAGGGCTCAGCGCCTCAGTTCAGGCTTTCTGCACAGTGACAGAATAAGGATGTTCCTCCCATGCAGGCAGGGTTAATAATCAAAGGGTTTCTTCCTTAAAGCACTTTGTAACACTACATTTAAATAATGCTGCATGCATTATTCATCTTTTTTCAGCAAGAGCGGAGGCAGCTGTCAGTCCACTGAGCGCTTCAGAGCTCTATCCTCCAGCTGCCTCTGGGGGCACGGTAAGAAATGAGCGGTCCATGGGATGAGTGGCCTACGCTTCTGGGCTGGGGAGCAATTATTTTCCAGGGTAGCTGCAGTCCCAGAAACACCATCATATCCAACTCTGTCTAGGGAAGGCTGGAGGAGGAATTTGTTACAAAAAGGGAGGGTTTTTTCTTGCATCTAAGAAAAAGGTAGGCAGTCATGACTCTCCTCTCAACAGCTTTGCTACATTCCTTCTCTTGCACTTTTGTCTCTCAGGGCTTCTCTATAAAACATCATGAACGCTACAAACTTTGGGACTGTAGCTTATTTTCTCTGCAGTTTGGTGGATACAGCACCTTGCATGTCAGACTAATGATTCTGGCTGGGATCGTTCTATACAATTAATTTGAATGTGAAGCACAACATATGCAGTATCCTGGCTACTGTTAATGATACTTGTGTCCACAATGGCTGAATGTGCTGCAGCCTCAAAGAAGTTGAGGACATCCAACAGTTGTCTGGCTCCTATTCTGCTTACACATGGCTGGGCTATTACAGCTTGGTGGGAGGACATTACACAAACCTAGGCATGGTCCTACACTACAAACACTTAGAGTCAAGGTTAGATATTTGACTGGACGTATTTTAGTCATGCTGCTCTCTGCTAATAAAAGCTCATAGAACTCATGGAGGAAACAACTTAACTTAGCTTAAACTTTGAATTTCTCTAACTTACACCAGCAGAAAGCAAGCCTTTGCACCAATAGGACTGTATGTAGCTACATGGAAGACTGGCTGGCCTCCCATGTGTCTCTGTACCTCCTAGGACTCAAGTCATTAATCCTGTATTGAGTTGGGCTGTTTAGATGTGGGCTGCCCATCTCATGCAGAGCTCTCATACACAGTGCTGAGCTTTTTTTCATGCAGAGAAGGTATGTTTAAGGTCCACTTGTCAAAATGACTCAAGATTAGTATGTGAGACTCAATCTGCCATACAGAGGTGGTGAGAAAACTTGTTCCCTTATTTTGTTCATTTTATTCAGTTACAATGTCACCTCTACTGCCAATGTGCATACAGCACCTAGCACTGGGGTGGCTGTACCACAATGCAAACAAGGAAGACATTTTGAAATTCTCACAGTGAGAAATACATAACACAGATTTTCTCTATGTCCCACTTTTAGCACAATGAAGAGTAGTAAATAACCATATTCCCCAGTAGGAGGTAAGGGAAAAGAAAAAGCTCAAGTTAAAACTGCAGATGAAACATGCATCTTAGGCTGATGACTTTGTACATGATGATACTTTGATCTTATCAATTAGAAAACAATTCGACTTCACTCTTTTCTTCTGGGTATTATGGCCAGGATCATACTAACACTCTAAACTAAAAGGATCTGTTCTAGCTCAAGCATTATTTATTCACATGCTTTATTATTCTGTTTCATGGAGAAATGCAAGGACAGCATCTCATTAACTGAGGGAAATAAAAGTTTTCTTTTTTTTAATGTCATGAACATGGTAGCTCTGCAATCAGGGGTAATGCTTAAAATACTGAATGCACCTAGAGATATAATGTAGCAAGGAATCTTTCCATTCATTCAATGAGAGATGACAGCATGCAGATAAAATATTAACCCCTTGTTATCAGCTCTAGGTACCCGACTAAATGCAATTGTCAGGAAGTCTCAGCAGAAGTTGACAGAACCAACATAGGGTTCATTTAGGGTCACGGGAAATTCCTGCTTAATTGCATAAGCATTTCAGCAAGTGCTTTAAAAGTCTTGCTTTCCAGCAAAAGTTTAAGCAATTAAATATAGCCACATATTAATAGCAAGTAATTGTTTGAAGCCCAGATCCTTGAACGTATTTAAACACTAACACCTACTGATTTCCAGAAAAGGCAATCCAGCATCTTAACCCAAATGTCCTGCTAGGTGGAGAAGTATACATGTCTCTGAAGCCAATATGTTTGTCCCATCTGTATGTCATTTTTATGTCAGTTAGGATGATGGTAGACAATCAACGTCAAATAAGGAAAATACGTTTTTAAGCATATTTTAACTCCCCGCTCTTTCTGACAAAGGATAATGAATGTTTTTTTATTCTCTCATGATATGATAATATCCTCAGAGAAAATGCATATTGGATTTTATAAGTATTTGGTATATTATTTATTATCTCAGTGTTCAGCCATTAGCAGTGAATCGCTGCGTTGTTATACAAACCAGAAAACAACAACTACAAATAACAACCAGTCTCTGCCTCAGGACACACAACAACCTGAAGAGAATGATCTGAAAATGCTTGCCAAAACCAGACTTACTGTTTATGGCCAGAACAGATGCCTGCTAATTCAGGTGGGCACTTAAACTATAAATGTAGATTACACCTACACACACGTCTCTGAGTCACCAGCACTATGGCCATGGCTGCGCCAGCCATTAATCCAGTCTGAATGAAAGGTGAAGAAAGGCTGCAGTGTCTGCTTTAACATTTTAGGCTGGTAATTGTAATTATGCTGGAAATTGTCCAGGATGTGAAAATTGTGCAGTCCTCCAATAAGCAAACACATCATTCCTGGACTTGACATGCAATACCACGGCTGTTGACGGTGCCTGAGCCCCAGATCTTTGACTATTTATGTGCGTATATAAATTATTACACCAGGGGTGTAAAAAAGGCTAGGGGACTGATCCATGAGCCAGTTATAAGAAGTAGAATGATCTGGTGGTTGCATCCTGATTTGAAAAGCAGAGAAGCTATGTTTTCTTTCTTTTCCTCAGCAGCATGAATGCACTGTCATCTGGCAAGGCAACAGAAACTTCCAATGCTTCATTTTCTTCACATGTAAAACCTGATTAATCAGTAATGAGAATAATTTAAACTTTGCTTCATCAGTGTTGGCCAAAGGGTAGTCAAAAAAGGTATTTTAAAGGAACCTTTAACAGAGAGTGCATATGGGGAAGGTTAACCACAGGCAGGGAATGGAGCTGGAGTTCCAGAAGCTGCTTAGAACTCTACCATTGCCTGTTTGGAAAACAGAAAAACAACATGATACCTCTGCATCCCTCAGATTCCCCACCTATAAAATGGAGATGACAGTATCAAGCTTCACTTTATAAAGCACTTTGGCTGAGGTCTGAGAGTTACCTTCATACTGGCATCTTGCTTCTAGGAACTGTATTTTCAGAAGCACATTATCACCACCCTCTCTCCCACTTCCACAGACACCCCTTTCTTTTTGAAGTTATCAACTTTCTATTGTTTTAATCTTGTTGGTGATCCCAGTAAGGGACAGAGAGCTAAAATGAGCAACAAAACCACAGGCCTTCATTTAGAGACATAATCTGTTTAATAAATATGACTGTAAAAGCAATAAACAATAGCAATTATACATTACGCTACATTGTATTTAACGAAAGGGAAAAAGAATATGAAAAAGTACATCAAAAAAAAGCAATCTTAAAATTAGAAATTGTTCCAACACTATAGGAAAACTTTTTGATCAGCTTACTATAAAAATAAGTTGGCTAATGTCGGACTTTAGTGGGGAGTACTATACAGTTGCTGCCAAAACTTTCCCATCTTTCTTAAAGCTGTAGTTGCAAAGCCATACAAACTGCTGTGTTTCTACCTGTCTTCAGAGAAACTACAGGAAGAGGCAGAGGACTCTACTGTAATTATCTTTTAACTACTAAGGGTCTAATGTTCTTACACTTGGTGTCATTTTTCTTCTTTGCCAGCAAATAGGTTGATTTGGGTTTGTGCCCAATTTGTGACAGAGAAATTCAAACCCACCACCACCACCACCACACCCCTGCCACGGGACTTCAGGCAATGCCAACAATGCTGCTTTCTTCTCGTTTTGACTCAGGTTGCTGTGTGCAGTGTCTGTTGAACAAAACCCACGCATGTCAGGAATCAAGGTGCCTCCTAAGTATGCTACACTCATTATGAACTGGCCTCTATTTGCCTTCACCCAACACAGTTAAGTAAGTGTATGTTGGTTACTGTTTCTCTTTGCACTTCAAACCAAAATCCTGGTTTACCTGAGCTGGGTTGGAAATCAACAGTGGTAATGGCACAGGTTAGGCTTCAGCCCAATATCCAGTGCCTTGAGAGAACTTGTTTGAAGCATGCTAAACCTGCTTTCCTGCTGTTCCCTTGCATAGTCTATATGAACATGTCCTGCAGCCTCACTTCTAGTTGCAGTGTAAGATACAAGCTTAAGTTATTGGTAAGAAATCAAATCTTGTACTAGAGTGGTCCTCTGGTGCTGAGCTCAAAATGCATGGCAATAATCTCAGCCCAAATCCTCCTTTATTCTGTCCGGAATGGCAGGAGCTTGCAGATCTGCAACCAAGGAGGGGTTGCAAAGAAGGCTGTAGGAAACTGTGCATAGACCTTTCCCTGCTCCTTGTTCTGTGGACAAAGTGTCTTTCAAAAAATTGACAGGCCTTGGGGTGACTCCCAAAAGGCAGAGATTTCCTGGGACTTCCCCAGACAAATCCAAACATCAGCACTAAATCCAGCCGAGGGTGTCACTAGGGCTTTCTCTTAGCCAAAAACAAAGGTGTAAGGCTGGTGGTACAAAGTACAGTGTGAGTTCATGCTGGCAATAACCTCCCGCAACAGCAGTATGGACAGACCTTCCTGCCTGTAACGCATGCCAGTTCTGTTCCACTCAAGGTTAGGAGGCAAAAAGTTATCTTTCAATGGTGCTATCAGTGGGATGCCTTGGTGTGAGTGGGCTAAAAAAGCTGTTTAAGAAAGAGCCTGGCCTTGCGGTTGGGATCACCCACACTCGCATTCAGCCTCCTCACAGCCATGAGGCACAGGCAGCAGCTGCAGAAAGAAGAATGAAGGGCAGAGTCCAAACAAAGACAAAACAGATTGACCAAGAGTATTTTCAGTGCCTTTAAACTCCAGTGTGATTTTTTTGTGTGTCCTATGAAAGTCTGCTGGGGCGGCTAGCCCTCCCGCAGCCCAAAGTGCTAAAAGAGCAATTAAATCTAAAGCCAACAACCCTAAACACCCCCCTCCCACCTCCCCCAGCCCTT
>NW_020799105.1:14424858-14570885 GCF_003259725.1 Athene cunicularia
ATAAGAGACAGCCCCAGCCCTTCTCCCCCCACATCCCAGCCCACACCTCTCCCTAAAGAAGAGACCCCCATGCATATTCTTGGCCTATATCATTATGAGTTTTCTACAAATTAGTGACAGATCAGAAAAAAGAGAGTGGAGGGATGAGGGGAAGGGCTGTAGAAGTGAATAGTGGTACCAGTTCCTCTCCCCCCACCCCCCACTAAAATTGAACACCTGTACAATGCAGTTCCACTATGGTCTCAGTATAATGTCCACATGCACAGGCTTAAAGCTAAAAACCCTTTGTCATCTGAAGAATTAAAAAGTCCAAATGCAGTAAGCTCTCCTCTTTTTTTAGATATAGACATATATCGGTGTCCTCAATTCAACCATTTACATAGGTAGGGATTTCTTTTGTGCTCTGGGGCTCAGCAGCTGTGGAAATACTTCCTGTGGCAAAGAAAGAAAAATGTAAGAGTCAGTAAATAACAAGTGCATTTAGCCAAGGAAGATGTTTGAAGGTATCACCCTGTTGGCCTTTGGGATTCAATTGTTCCAGACTGACATGTTCTTCCCAGAATGTTTTCTTGTCATTCAAAACACTGAAGGTGATGTCCTGTTCTTTTGCTAATAAAGATGATTCACCCATGTTGAACAGAAAAGGGAGAGGCCAGAGCAGAGGGGTAGAGGGAAGGTGGGACTGAGGTCTTCAGAGGAAATGTGTAACTCATTTGCAATGATAAGGTGTTGGAGATTTCATAAATAACCTTAAGCTTTGCATTTGCAAAAGAAGAGCCTAAACCACGCATATCCAGAAAATTGGAACTGTGTTTTTTTGCTTCCAGAGTTAGGAAAGAAAATTAAATGATCCAGGGACATTCATTCGGATTCCTCCAAGGAAGGATCCCTGATTGTTAGTCAAAGGGGTTTAAAAAGCCTGACTTCTGAACAAGCATACAAAAGAGAAACACCCAATTACAGTCTTGCTTTGTTTTCCCAAAAGAAAGCAAACTCATTAAAAAAGAAATTGCTGATTTCCAGTAACAGACGAGGTGGTTATACCGAAGAGTGGAGAGCCTTTGCACTTTCTATTCTGTTCACACCTAGGTCCAGACCTTTTCATTTTGTCAATGAGCGCTGATTCAGTTTCCTCATTCATCTCACTGACAGGATAGAAAAACACTCTTAGGAAGTGTGTTGGACTGATTCATTTTGATAGAGAATTGAGTCTATGTATTCCACACATTTACCTTTTGTGCTCACTAGTGTAGTTACAGGTGCAAACCAAAGAGTTATAAAAGACCAATTTCTGGTTTAATACAGTGTCCAGGAGCACAGCTGAGAAGCACACAAAATGGTGGCTATTGTACAAAGCCAGAAATGCTATAGTTGCACCAAATGAAAACCTACACCCAAAATTAGCTTTTGACTGCTGTTATCCTAGAGGCTTCCCGGGTTTAGTTACCAACACCAGCAAGAACAGTTTTGAAGGTACACTGAATAGAGATATCAGGAGACTGACTCTTTCCACTTCAAAGTGACCTGTGAAAATGTGTTCCCTATCCCTGGAACAGCATGAATCACGGACATTACATTCTTTTAGAAAGTGGAAGCTCAAAGCCCATATAACTCTAGGAAGAGAGTTTCTGACCTGAAATTGGGTGTTTCTCCCTTAGCATCTTACAGCAATTTTGCCTTGGAGGCTTCTGGGGTAAAAAAAAAAAAAAAAAAAAAAAAAAAAAAAAAAGAAAAAAAGAATTGTTAAAGTTTAGGACCCACCGCTCCGGGTCTTGGCTTGAAACCTCTTGGTGATCCACAAGCCTTTTGGAAGTCCTCTGTCCAGACTACCTTGGTTGCATTTCCTTTCCTTGGGTTCTGGACTGTGGCCTGGGGTTGCTCTGTATGGGGAACACCACATGGGAAGGTTGGTCCCCTCACTCCATCCTGTGTTCTGCTAAGCAGGGATGTCCAGGTCTGCTGATGAATAGCTGCTTAAAAGCTTTTAATAGCTACCAGAGCTCTCTTTAGTGAACAGGTGAGGAGAGATCAGCATTGATTGCAGTGGGGCTTCCAGCTTAGACATCAGTTTCATCAAGAGACTTTCTTCTTTTTCCTCCCATGTTGTTTCACAGGCCACAATCTTAGCACATCACATTCCCTCCTTTAATTGCCCTTCCCCTTGCTCCCTCTCTGCCGCAGCTATGACTCCAAGCGTGCTTTAGCAAACTCCCATACATTTTAGGGACACCCTCAGGTGGGATCTAAGGTTTGGTTAAGCTTAGGAAACTGTGCAAATAAGGGATCTCAGTTATATGTTTCACTCCTGTTTAAGTCAAAACAGCTATAAACTTTAATTCCTCTAAAATAGGTCCATGCCCTTATTCGCAGGGGTCCTGTACTGTACCTCTGGTCTGGGCCTGCAGAATTGTGACCTCACAAGTGAAGCTGAGCAATGCCCGAGCAATGCCCAAGCAATGCTGGCTTTAGCAGAACATGTCTCCAGGCTGAAACCTCCCTGCTCTGTCCCAACACTTTTACTGTAGTCAGGGTAACAGAAAACCTATAAGCACGAGCAAATGTGTGACTGATCCCAGTACGCCCACTTAAAGTCTATTCACTTTAGGTCCTATGAAAGACTGCTTTGCAAATTTTCAACTACAGAGGCCTGTGGGAGAAATCAGCCTGAGGGCAAACCCACCCAGTTGTCCAATGCTGAGATCCCAGGTTTTGCTTGATTTCCCTGGGAATCAGCTGGCCTAGCATTGGTGCTGTCAACAAGGTCTGGCACAGCACAAAGGCCACAGCAGTCAAAACATCAATGAATATTTTAGCTTTTAGATCTGACTTACCAAATCACCTGCTCACATCCATGTTCCTGGTGAGAGTTCTCCTGGATGTGGGGTTTAGCCCCGCAACTACATCAGCCCCAGCAAAATAAATTAAATTGCCTCATAGCGCAAGTTAAGTGCCGGTGGGATTTTTGAGAAGGGGAGGGGATCTACAAAGAGCAACTAGAAGAGAGAAAAAGCCTAAAGTTGTTCCCCTCCCTTTCATCACATGGCAGTGAGGGAGAGCGAAGAGTTAGCAAGGTTTCCTGTAGCAAAACTAATGCTGCAGCAGAAGAGGATGGGAGGAGGAGTATGCAGGAATATGGGGAGGGGGGAGGCTGAGAAAAGGGTTAGCCAATTATGTCAGAGTCTGACCAGCTGCGGGATGCTGCAAGTTATTTACCTATGGGCTGGACTTCCAACTTCTCATCTACTAGTTGCTCAGGGCTCATCAGCTCACTTTGAGGGACATTAGGTATGCTTTCCCTCTGACTGACTGGACTGACCATCTCTTGATCTTTTTCATTCTGCATCTGTGCATATATATTAAGGCCAGGAATCTTCCTAAAACATTAACAGAAACCATCATTGTGGGGTACTCTGGAAGATGATGTAGTATCAGCTTTTACAAACCAAGAAACAAATCACTGCAAAAAAGAAAACCCAGCAAAACACAACCCAAATACCTCAGTGTAAGGCAGCAATGGGGAGAAGGAAATGGCTCAGGGAGGGTCATACCTTTTGAATTTGTAGATTACAAACACAGCTAGTCCCACAAAAACGACAGAGAGGAGCATGAGCATAGCTGAACCACTGTGACTGGGAGTGAGGTCCACCAGAGGAGCTGCAAGAGACGGGGAGAAGGTTAGAGGCACCCCCAGCCTGGAGTGGAAGTTGCTCCCTCCAGAAACATAGTTCATTCTCCCCTTATTGCAGGCCTCATCTGTCCACATGTCTCCAGGGCTTCTCTCCCTTTCTTAACCCGCCTGGGAAGAAATCTCAGTTCAGACCACTAGTGGTGCTCAACCTACCCCTTGATGTGAAGTCCCATAGCCTTCTCCTTAGAGGCCTCTCTTCTCTGGCCTGTTAGAGGACTGCCTGAAACATACTGTCTCATATTGTAGACAGTTACTTAAGGTAGTTGCAAATGAGGTTATTTGGATACCAAAACTGGCATTTTCTGGACGATCCCGGAGCTACCATGGGCTAACTTGTCATGTTGACTTTCTATTTTGCTTAAAGCTAGTTTGGGTAGCTCACAATACATTGTGAATAAGTAGCAACTGGGTACTCAATTTTACTGTAGCAATGATGCTCACCAAATGTATTGTTCTCTGTGCAGTCCTGTTACTTCTTGACCAGAAGTGCAGTGCCCTTCACAGACACTGCCTCAGCATCCATGCCTTATCACGGCATGCTCTTCTCACACCTCTGACATTCGCAGTTTCCTCCTTTACCCCTTTCCTATACTACTAACATATTCTGCTCTTGCCTGGTGCCCTGCTCTCTCTCCCACACCTTTCATGCAAGAGAGTACACAGGTTCAAGAAAAAAACCCCACATCAGTACCAACTCTAATCAAACAAAAAGTCTCTCTGTGCTTCTTCTCAAAGTTTTGCTTACCACCTTTTCATAGTGCCTTGCAAAATAAGGCCACACAAAACAGAGAGAAGCATGGCCTTCCCAGAAATACAAAGTAAATTGTATTAAACAGAGTTTCCATAACTCATATGCACACACACAAACAGAAGAGCATCTAGCATGCAAAAAAGAGACACACATAGGTCCAGTAGTCTTAGTTGTTCATGCAGACACTAATAAAACACACTAGACAGACATGCAGCTATAGCTGTGCCATTATACAGAGCTAACACACACCCCAGTTATATCCTCACTGACGGTCTCTATCTGGCATTACACACAGAACACGTAGTGCCTTCCTCTGCAAGGCAGTGAAAGTTAACTTGAGCCACTGTCATACACATCCTTTTCCCTTGCCTCTCCTCCACATGCACTGAATAGACTCAGCCTCAACTAAAGCCAGAAGACGCAAGAAAACATGCACGCACAAGCAAATGCTCACTCAGGCACACACATCACATACACACACGTTTTCAGTTGTCACAGCCAGCCTGATAAAGTCAAAATTAATAAAGAGAAATGAAAAAACTTTTTCCCACACCAAGCAGGCTGTCCTCAGGAAGGTAAGGTACCGGGGTGAAACGATTCATTACTATGTGTTCCTCACACATCTCCACTCTGTCCCCTTTGTGTCTGTATTTTGTGAGTCTCTGCAGTTCTGTGGGATGACAAAGTGGCTCTCCCACCAATTCAGGCTCAGCAGCACTCAGTGTTGTTGTTATAATGCTGCTCTGAGACTCTGCTGATAAACAGCTGTTTAGCTTCTTTGTGAGGAATAGTGGTATATTTTACTTTGCCTTAGAGTTGAGGTTGTTTGTTGGGTTGGGGCCACTGGTTGTTTTTTCTTTCATGAGAGGAAGAATAACATGATGAATGGATTGCAACCTGTTGTCCATAATTGCCATAAATTAATCCATCGTCCAGTGTGGTCTGAACAAAGAACACAGAGGTGTGAAATGTGCTGAGGCCACGCCTGTCATTCTTCTGTGCTCCAGGGAATGCACATCATCACATACAACACACACGCACACACTGAGGCTCATTTCTACAGGTTCTACTTGAACATCCACTCCAAGCTGGTTTAGATATACCTGCACTTTTGTTCCCTGCAGCTCTTCTGCTCCAGAAATTGCTGCTGTGCATGATCAGGCACACACAGAGAAACATACATGTGCACTGAGACATGGGAACATAAATGTAGGCATATGTATACATATGTGTGCACTTACAAAAACACACGCACAGCTTTGTGGTCCAGTCAACTATAGCTCATAGCTGCCTGGAGTCCAACACAGAGTCATAGTGAAAAAGCTGGGAAAGAAGGGACACCACAGACCAGAGCAGCACCTCTGGGCCATGTGCATCCCCCTGGACTGTGTTTGCTAGGGACTGCTTCTGGTGCTGGCTTGTGTTCCAGGTTTCCCTGTTTTTTTATTTATTTAATTTTTCATAAAAATGTGGATTTCAAATGGACAATTCTTCTTCTTTGACAACCAAAACAATAGCTTTCAGCACTGAAGTAATTCTCTCTTTTGGCATTTTGTAAAATTCTAAACTATTCCCAAGTTTTGATGTAATGAAATTGGGCCTTTTATTTAAACAGAGTGCTGAGTCATGACCTCTGCAGCCTGATAAGGAGCCATATTCCCTCAAAGACCTCACAGTGGCTGCTCTCTGGGCTTTTTAATATCTAGTATGCCAGTCCAGGCTCATTTTGCATTCTTACTGAGTCGTATTTCTGCAAGAGACAAAATCCTGTAATGTTCCTATAGGAAACTGTGAAGCCAGTTACAGCAATCACTCACATCTCACCAGCTGCTTCAAAGAGAAGTACAACCAAAGCCTACCTTGCAGGAAAAATGAGTGTTTGCATCTATTATGGACAAAAAATACTCATTCCTGGTGTGTGTGTAAATACAAATAAAAATATGCATTTTCAGTGAGCACAAAGATCATATATTTACATAGCATGTCTCAGCCGAGCACCCTCTGCTTCACCCTGAGCCAGTACGGCATAGGCTAGCATGGAACTCAGCTTATAACCACTTGGACACTCACTGACTGCCACAGGAAGAAGGCACAAATACCTGTAAGCCCTCTGACTTATGCTCCAGAATCCATTAAAAAACCAAAACATCTGGAATTCAAGACTGATGATCTCATAGGATACTCTTCAAATACAGGCTCAGCCTGACATTACTTATTTCTGAAAAAATCTGCATTTGCAAAGCATTCTGCATCTTAGATGTTTACAAGAATGTTACTTTATTATTCTGGGAACTAGATAAATATCCCTGTTTCACTGAGAAAGCAAGCAGCTTTTTAAAGACCATGTAGTAAGCCAGCAGCAAACTTGGATTTAATTCTTGCCTGTCTTCACTTCCCAGCTCTCTGCTTTTATTCTCTGAAATGTCTTTTCTGCCTTCACTCTAAGGACGTCCTCAGTATTCTGCACTGCCTGTGACTAATACTTTGTTTGCTGACTTGCTTGTTGTCTTTAGTAATAGTGGAATTTTTAAAATTCTGACTGTGCTGTCAGCCTTCTAGGATCCCTTGTCTAGGCAGAGGACACAGACCTTATGCAAACCCCCCTTTGTACCTGTGTGCATCTTTGACAATGTTGTTCCTCTTTCACAATCTTCAGCATGTGCCTGGAGGCCATACTGTTATTTAGCATGGCAGTATGCCACACTGATGACCCTGCCTTCTGGTTTCTTCAGGGCAGCAGACAAGGTTTACTAGCCCAGAAAAGTGCTACAGTACTTCCACTAACTATGGCTTCAGGACTGGAGCGACCCAGCTTTTAGCCAGCTCTGAGCATGGATGGTGCAGCTGGGGACCCTATGGCCTCCCTCATGCAGAGATGCCCAGAACTCCTCTCCAAGAAGCTGCAGAAGGCTCCTATACGGCACAAAACTTGCATCCAAATTTATCTTGTATTAAAGGCAGACCTGGATATATGATTTTAAATGTCACCTGTTTTCACTACATGAAATCAGGAATGTCCCTTCAGTAGGAAGAGGTAATGATGAGGCTTTCCCAGGAACATCAAATATGATTCTTTCTAATTACAGGTTTTTAGAAAAGGCCTACAGGATATTCAGGGTGAGAGCAGTCATGTCTAAATGTTCATTTGGGATTTGATCCTGACTTTAATGAACATTGACCAAAATGGAAAACAGCCATGTGCATTGGCAGAGTAAATGCCCAAATTTCAAAAATGATGAGCAATTGCAGGTAACTACACATTTGAAGCTCACATTCAGATGCTTTCAGAAACACTTCTTTTAAGAGATAGGCACTGAACAGATTCTGAAAGTAATATAGTAAAACTGGTCATAGTTGAAAATTCCAGTCAAGGATTGCTTCTCTGATAACAACTGTTGTGTAAAATGTATATGTGAATTTAAATCTAAAATGAATTTAAATCTTAAATGTAAAGTCACGCAATTATTTTGTGTCGTATGTCTGTTACATTTTTTTTTTTTACAATTTACAGAAGAAAAAAAATCAAACACACTGACTTCTCAAGCTGTTGTGTGGTTTGTTTTTTTTCTTTAGAGATTACTCAGCTGTGCTGCATCTCTGCTTTTTTATTCTTTTGGTTCTAACATGTCTAAAAGTAACCATTTGATCATCTGTTCCACAGCTAATGGAAAGAAGAAACATGCAGCAATATTCCCAGGGCAGATATTAGCAAGTTCTGCTTAGGAAAAAGACATATTGCAAATACCAAGGCTGTCTTCTGGGGGGACTTAAATGCAGTCTCATTACACCTTTTGTTAAGAGTCTCTTTTTTCTTCCCTTTATAGACAAGGCAGCACATGGATTGACACCAGCTTGGGCAGACCTGTTCATACCATAAAAAGCTTCTCGGAAGGCAGTGTGCTGATGCAAATGAACTGAGACTTTTAGTTTGCAAGTTAGTAAAAGAAGCTGATACCGACTGATCAAAGTTATTGGCAGCTCCTGGAGAAAAGGAATTCCTAAGAATCCTGAGCACGCATTTGTTTGTCCTATCTCTTGTAATAGTTAAATAGGACCTTTGCTGTGAAATAGGGGTTTAGCATACAGAATAGACAGAGATGCATGTAATTAAATATCAGGACTTTGGAGATGACTCATTTTGAGATAGCATTAGTTGAAGTCCGAACTGCCTAATCTTATGTTTGTGCATATGTAAATTGATTCTAGTCTTTCAGACTGCTGGACAACTTCTGCACTTTGCTCAGTTGCTTTGAATGTTTGTTGAATCTAGAATACCTGATATATCCAAGGCTAACTGGTAACCTTTGCACTGTGTGATCCAGGCCAAACATGCCGTGGTGCTGCTTAGCTGTTGAGTATTTCAGAAACAACCAAGAAGTACAGGTTTCTACTTGCTACTTATACTGCATTTCCAACCACAGCAAATTCTTGCACATAAGTAAACAAAAGGTTTAGCTGCAAGTGCAAAAGCCACTATATCTTTTTGACATGAAAAAGAAAGGGGAGGTGGAGCAGGCATTTTAATGTCTGTCTGTACACTGAATTGTTATTGTGACATAAAAAATGTTTAAAATACAGCTGATAGCACCCTACTACCATCAAGGAACATATTGCTTGCTGTGCTACACAGCAACAGAGAGGGTGTATACAGAAAGAGGATACTGACCTGCTGTTAAATGGGCAGCATGGACAAGGATTCGAACCCCTGGCTTCAACTCAAAATGGACCAGGTTTTGGTTCAGTTTCTGGATCAGTGTTTCTGAAATCTGGAAAAAAAGGAGAAAATAAGAAATTAATTTCTTGATCATTGATTTAGGTTGTCAATAGGTGGGTAGGAAATGGAGCTGCATGCAAAGCAAAGATTTTGCAGAAGCACCAGACTTGACGAGCATAATTTCCCATCCCCTTACATAGAGAGAGTTTCTGAAAGCTGAACACATCTGCCAGTACTATGTCCCACGTGTGTGTGTATGGTGAGCAATGACTGATAGTAACAAGGTGCCCTGTTACATCTCTGTAGCAGTGGCCCAGCAGCAAAAAAGGAATTGAGCCCCAAAGGAACATTACACCCACATGTGTAAGTGTCTGCAGGACCAGCCAGCAACAGCACATCAGTGAACTCTGTTTAGTATTCAAGCAAAGAGAAGCATTTCAATTGTTAACACTCATTTGCTCATGACAACTTTTTGCTCATTAAGTGGCCAGCTCCATGATCTTGGAGCATGTTCATAACATGTGATATACCTGAATCAAAATGAATAGTTTAAATCCTTACCCCAGCTTGCAGTTAAATTACAAGTCCTAAAACGAAATTTCATTTGATCCAGCTCTGAGTTTCAAGCCAGCTGCTCCCTAATCCTTAGTACATACTTAATCCTTAAGTATATACCAGACCAGCTCGAATCTGAAAGTATTTACTGACTACAGTGTGTGACTTAAACAAAACGTATGTTCCACCTATTCTTAGGGTTACACAGAGAGAGACGTGCTTTTTTATTTTCTCATTCATGGGAGAGACATTCCACAGAGCTTTTAGATCACTAGATTATGTTGCCATAACTCTGATGACAACAACAGAATTCTAGCAGACATGAAACAGGCTATTCCTCCTTAAAGGACACAAGTGAAAAGATGATTTGCTGAGATAAGATCCAATAAAATTGACATTTGTACAGTGAAGAAGTCAAGCTTTAGTCCATTCTGTTGGTAAACATTCATTTTTTTAAGTCAGTTCATCACAATATGCACAGAGCCACTTTCTCCGTATCACTCAATTATATCTAAGAAGTTCTGGGCATGTTGCCATTAAAAGCAAAAAGTTCACATAGATTAATCAAGGAATGGAAGCCTATAGACATGGTGTTGACAGTTTGTTGTGTGTCTTTTGTATGTACATTTGCTAGATGTTCCATGTATTTCACATTTTCTTGCACCACTGAGCAATTTTCCAGTTGGACACAGCTGCTGTTCTGCACGTCGGTTTATTAAGGAGAAGTGGTTGGAAAACTGGAAAAAAACACCTCCACCCCATAACTCTTAATATGCAGTTGCTGAGAACATGGTGTTTTTATAGCCATACCAAGACCAAGAGGAACTGTATTCTAGTGCTCACCACTTAATTTAATTTGTTTTAAATAAATCCTTATTCCTTCTTGAAGATTAATGAAAAATTGTCAGAAAAAAAGAACATTCCAATAATTTTTACACCATCTTTTTCATGTTCTTCATTTTTGTCTGGTTGAGTTATTTCAGTAAATGCTATCCAGATATGATTAGATGTTCCTTGGCTATCATTCATCACAGTATGAGATTTATCTCCCTTTTTTTTTTTTTTTTTAACATTCTTAATGGTTCTTTCAATACTCTTGGCTTATACACTTCATTTCTGGCTGCCCATCACTTGAATAGGTGCCTTTGGTCCAATATCAATTTGGCAATAACTCTTACAGGCATTTTATTTATATTTTTAAATGTATCTCTTTAAAGTTTACAATTTTTTAATGGGTGCCAGAATAAGCAGTAAATACATTTCTTCCAATAGCAAGAAAAAACAGCACCTGCTTACAAAGAGCCATCTGCTGAGCTCAGAGCAGCAGGGATGGTGACACAAAGAAGTGCAATACATGAAGAAAGCCTGGGAAGCAAATTATATCCCTCTTTAAGAATCTGAGTATATTAATAACCAAGATTGATGACTATATAGAGCGTTTAATCTCTAAAACTGGAGCAACAGATGCAGATCGATATGCTGTACATTAATGGCTCATGGAAATAATGGGAAAAATATCATCCTGGCCATTTCCAGTCCCAAATATGACCTAACAACTCTCCTCCATACCCCTGCAGGAATTATCTTCCTTTGTGCTCTGAGATCCTGATGCTGTTGAGGCAGCTGAACCTATGAAAAAAAGCAACCACAAGGCAGTAAAGTGAAGAAAAGAGCCAACCCCACTGTATCATTTAACACATTGTGATAGCTGCACAAAACGGTCAGGAAAGTACAGGTAAAAACCCATACGTGATGACTTATACAGAAAAAGAGGTTTAATGTGATGGATAACTGAGAATGCAGCTAGCAAATGTTGCTATCTAGTATGGGAGAATAGTTTCATCAAGGATTTGGGCAAGAAAAGGAAGAATAGGAGAACCTCAAGAAAGTCTGCATGAGAAGGGACCCAAGACTTTGTGGGCAGCAGTGACAATGAAGGAACACAGATCTCACCTGGCCTGCCTGAAGACTCCCGCAATGCAGAATGAAAAGGGCAAAACAACAGCACCAGAAGGGCCATTACAGCTGAGAGGTGCTGTGGCAGCCTCTCAGCACGCAAGCTGAGTGTGTGAGAGAAAGCTCAGCCAATATTCTTGTCTGGCGAGCTGATGAAAAGGAATAATAGGAAGACGAGAGACTGTAAGAGTGAAGTAGTAACAAAAAAGGAAGAAAGGCAGAAAGAAAGTCAGAAATGAAGCTTATTTTACTGTATTGCATTGTTACCTGATCATGAATTAGGACTTCATTGACACCATCTTGTACAAAGGCAACTCAGAATAAAATGATTTCTGCCTGAAACTCATCAGTATCTCAGCCATCACTGTTTCAGGACTATATGTAGTGTCAAAACAGGTAGCAACTGTTCACACTCCTCAGACTATACAGCAGATTTCCTTGGCTCAATTAATTATATGCTCTCCCAGTGGCTTTTTGGGTTCAGCTTTTTTGCCAGGGTCTTTACGGAATCTGAACGAGTCAAAAAAATGAATAACAGCCTGAGACCTTCAAAAGCACCAAAGGTTCTTGTGAGATTTCAGACATCTGCCTTCCTCAGGCAGCTTTGGAGATTCCTGACACACACTTCTGAGGGAAGAACAGATGCATTCAGACATGTTTTTAAAATGTTTTCTTGCTTGGTACAATATTTTCATTTCTCTTTACATGGAAAGTCAGATTCTCTTTGAAATACACATATAGACAGTATAGAAAGAAGGAGAAAAATGCATTTCTGTACTAAAAATGATCTGAAATAGCATACACAACAGTTTACAAATGTCAGTATTGGAAGTCAACAAGCAGGTTACACACAGCTAAAAGGCCAATATTCACACTGGGACTGGACATTGCTCTCCAAAGTTGGACCTGACAATGTTTCTGGTCCTCACGTGGTCCCAAGGGGATCTGTGAACCACAGATCACTCAGGACACTCACTTTGAGATTGGAGACGTGGCTTTTTGGATTTTCTTATTCCATCAAGTCCATTTCCAGATCAGTGGATCACAGGTTATCAGACTTTAACCCAGGAGTGGTTCTGACTCATATAATCTGTTTTCAACATTAATAAAATGTCTTTGAAGTAAATCTCCACACAAAGGCTGATCTCAGTCACTGAGGTAATGAAAAGGTTTCAATGGGCAATATTTTGGGTCTTGTGCCTCCCTTCATTTCTGGGTTTCAAGGGGTACTGTGGATGCACTTTTGTTAAAAAAGCAGATAAGGCAACATCAAAGTACTTTGGCTTGTTTAAAAAATAGAACAGCTAGACCTTCAGCTGGGAAACAGGTTGGACTCAGGCCTGTCCCTGCTTCTCTCTCACTCCTGGAGATGTAACTAACTCAACTGAAGACAAAACTTAGAATAGCAACCTCCTAATTTATAGTCTTCAAGAGTCTCCCTTGTGAAAATAATTAGCTTTCAGAATTAGTTTTGGTCCTTAACTGAGCCTCATTGACTTTATCTGCTTCATTTGCAGAATTAAGCATGATGTGCAAAAATAATTCAGTAATAGAAACCATTCTTCATGTATCATTTTTCATCAAAGGACACATAATGAATAATAATAACAGTCAATTTGTGAAGGAAAAAAAGATTCCAATTTAAAAATGGAACAAAATAAAAATTAATTTGGCTTCTCTTAGCATTTTGTCAGAATTAGGACTGTGAAAGAACCATGTGCACCAAGAAACAGAATTAGTACTCAGAAGGGCATTTTCCTATACCTTCATTGAATTCTGAAACCTCTGGTGTAAATTGGTTTAGACTAATTGAATGTGATTCAAATGTGCCTGTATGTACTAGCTAGGAATCTAGATAATTTTATAGATACTGTGTAAAGATCTCAACTAATGAGTGCTACACTTCAATTCATTGAGTAAATCAATAAACAACTAAGGAAAGAATTATGCACATTGATTGGTAGGAAGCAACTTGAACGAGCACTAAAAAAGTGAATCAGGTGAATCAGGAGTCAGAGCAAATGTGCATTACTTTAAACTGTGCCAGTCACCCTGCATAACCTTGGTTACTTCACATGAAGGTCTGCTTGCCTTAGCACCAAGAAGAGCAGAATCACTGACTTACAGGGTCCAACAGGAATTTCTTGAGATCTTTTAAAGAAAGATGTTAAATTCAAGCTACCATTAGTATCCAGAGATACTGTGAAAGCACAAGGCAGGACATTCCTGTGGTTAACTCTGGGACAAGAACTGACCAGCAGATATGAACCCAGAGAGAACCTGGACATTAGAGCCAGGATCCACTTTAGATGAACAAAGGTGAACAGAAGGGGTCTTGAGAACCAAGGACTGATCTATACACTGAGAAAAAGATGAGAAGGCGAGATAACCACATGGCAGGAGTTAACTCAAAGATATTAAGACAAGATATATAGACAGCCTCTTCTACAGCACACAGACAGCTGATAAAGAAAAGCTGGAAAAAAAAGGAAAAAAACCCTTGATACAAGGTCTTCTGGTTTATATTATTCCATTCTCCCCTCACCTGCCTTTACTTCTTAAATACTGGCCCAAGCTTCCCTAAGGACCCAGTGGAAGATTGGGTCTGCATATAAAGGTACAGATGTTAAAAAAAAATCTCTTTAGTAAACACTAGGTAATTTACACCTCTTCCCGGTATTTAATTTCCAGGACTGATTGGCACCATCTTCTGTAAGATTTGAAAGTGTTCACCATCATGATCTTGTTGCTAAAATGTTTTGGTGATGGATACATCTGAAATACATGAGGAAAGAAAGGTAGTGAAAGTAAATATGCTAAAACACTAAAGCTTAGGAAGGTCGATGAAAAAAAAGTCTAAAAAATGATAGAGGCTCCATCATCTATAATGAAGCAAAAGTAAAACTAAATCTCTGTAAGGAAAAAATCCCTCAAAACAGGCTTCCTGAATGCCACTCTCTGTAGTGTTAAATTCGCCAGAGGTATTTAATCTCCTCAGTTCATCACTGCCCATTTGATACTCAGTCATCTATGTCATTTCCCATCTCTTTGGCTGGACACAGATATTGGCCACAGCTGCAACATGTTGAGCACCTTTGGCTACCAACCAGCTGGTGTTGCCATTTGCCAAAGACTCCATCATGCTTGCTACGTTGCCGATAGCTCTTTTCAGGGAAAAGATTAATGTCCTCAAATGTCATTAACTAGTTGCTCCTACATCTTTTTTGCAGTCTGCTTTTATAGTTAATTTGAATAGGCAAGGTAAAGGCATGAAAATGGAGAAGTAAAGGGAAATGC
The DNA here is from genome assembly GCF_003259725.1 of Athene cunicularia. Classification (NCBI taxonomy): domain Eukaryota; kingdom Metazoa; phylum Chordata; class Aves; order Strigiformes; family Strigidae; genus Athene; species Athene cunicularia. Next base: position 14,439,820 of record NW_020799105.1, read on the forward strand.
ATGAAAACGCTGAAACCTGAATTCTCCTGTATCTTCTACTGACATCTCATTTGATTAACAGCTGACACATTTGCTGTGTTTGACAAAAAGCCCCCACTAGCAAACAATGTGGAGAGAAGATAATTTGTGAAATGCATATATAAAAAGATAATCCTTCAGAATAATCTTACAGAGTAAAAGTCATACACTGAAATAAATTAAGTAATAATATCTGTGTATTTGTATGACTGCCCTCTACTGAACTGTAAGTAGAATATCTTCCTACCTCCCATTCATTTTGAATTGGATTCGTGATAAAAATTAAAATTACTTGAAATGTTACTAATTAGAGAATTACTGAAGAGAAAGAATTCAGTGCTTCTGAAGCGGCAGATCTGAATTCTGTAGTCATCATCATCACATTCACCAAGCCTGTCCATATAAATGGTGTAACAACTGCACGCCAGCCCAAGTGGCCAATGGTAACTCTGAGTGACTGTTTTTGCAAGATCTGGGATATTCTAGTGGTATTGCAGTGACAACATGCAAATCAAACAGCAGCACTTTAAAACTGCCAATTATTTCTACATTTTTAAGCAGGTTGGTAGTCTGTGGTTACCGTGAAACGAAGCAGGGGAACCAAGTGACCCAATTAAAAATAAAACAAAAACAAAAACAAAGTCACAACATCCTGGTCATAAATACAAGATTTTCTGAATATGCAAAACACTTGGATTCTGCAGGATGAAAAGGCCCTTTGATTTTTATGAAGCTGTGAAGAATAAGTTTAACACAGACTACAGAATGTAGAGTGGATCAAGCAATCTGAGGTCCTCAGAAATTCTGTATTTATGTATTGAGTGGAAATGTCCTATGCTGTACATTGAGAAAACTTCCCTAGCCTCATACATAGCATTTTTTTCAGCTGTCAAGAGCAGTTAAGCTTTTTAAAAGGTGCTTTAGTCTCCCATGGGAAATACCAGGAATGCAGAGTTCACATTTCTAAATGTAATCTGCAAACAGATATAACAATAATTGGTGCTGTGTGTACACAAAAAATAATAATTTGGGACACTTGAATGAGAGTGGTACATCAGCTCAAGGAGAAAATGACATCTACTATCTAACCACAGTCTCAACAAAAGCATGAGACACAAATGCAATACCCTAATGGAAAACTGCATGGAAATGTGTATTTGTTAAGTGTGATACAGGGCCTAGGACAACTTCCACAGTCCCACTATTACTGTACCTGAGAATGGTTGTACTGTGTTTAGACATGTGTCACAGAGTAGTATTATAGACTGACAAATGGGAAACTAAGACCTAGATTTTCAAGGGACGGCGGACATGTAGCTGTCTCTGAAGTCAATGGGAATTATGTACCTAAAGACCACAGAGCAGCTGGACAGAGAGACCCAAAGGTATGTTTAAAAAGCCAAATGAGTATGTACCAGATAAAAGAAGACCAGCTTAATCTGCCTCAAAGGGAAACAGCAAGAGAGTAAGCCCCCCATGGTCATTAGATATGTATCAGATTTACTGGTAGATGCAGAAGTCCATGAAACCACATATACCCTTCATTGATACCCATGGCAGAATAATGGCCTAGCTCTGGAGATGAAGTACAGATAAGTTAAACAAGTTGCCCCAAAACCTCACACGGGGAGATGTAGTTTGAATTCCCTCTTCAGCTACTGTTTCTATCACTCTTCCCTTCCTCCCACTCCACCAGCTGTTGTTAGCCTTGCTTGTTCTAGCTAACAACAGTTAGTATGTGTTGGAGAACGCCTTGCAGAGAGCAAGGCCATAGCTCCCTGCAGGAGCTGGTCGGCCATAGCTCCCTGCAGAAGTCGGTCCCAGCCACCTGAGGTAAACAAAGGAAAGAACCCAGGGTACAGTTATGTAAACAAGGATGGAGATCCAGGGCTCAGTTGTGGTAGCGAGGATTGTTGTGAGAACACAGAGATAAGTTGGGGCGCATTATGACCTTGGGGGGTGAAGAGAAGCAGCCCTGGGAGAGAAGCAGGTTTACAGCTAGGAAGATGTTTATGCATACCAGAAATGCCACAAGGGGCTGGTGTATTATAATGTGACTTTTTAGATGTACCCAATGGCTGAGATATTATAATGTAGTTTTCTTAAATGTATCCAATAGAGTTGCAAGTAGTGTATTGTAGACTGCTTATATAAGGTGTGATCTCTTTCAATAAAGTTGAAGCTTGCTCTATCATTCACATTGAATCGGCTGCTTGCTTCCTCCGCCCACCGCAAGTATGCAGCACTGGCATGGTTTAGATGGCTTCCTTTCAAACCCAGGTTGGATGAGCAGAACATCAGGACCACAGCGTCCTACACCTCTGCTCTGGTACCTGGCACGTGAATATGGTGCATTTACGGCTGTTATCACCACATCTGTGTCATATGACCACAAGTATACATGCTGACTTCTGGAGGCTTTAATAGAAGGGGAAGAGAAGGAGGAGGCTATAGCACACTTCATTCTCCTGCTACATCTGTGCCTACAGTGTGCATGGTGGGTTTTGTGCCCTTCTGTGGTATTTCACTCAGTTCCAGCAACTTTTTGATTTTGAGAATGCATTAGGTTTTCCCTCCCTTGGGTACTGAAACAAAAGCTTTTGCAGAATAGAAACATTATTTCTTGTAACTCTTTTCTACCTGATCTATTCGGACTGCAAGTTTTCCATGGACAGAAACTATCTGTCACTGTGTCTCTGGACAGGCTCACCACAAGTCTCAGGTTTGGAGAGTAGCTTCCACATGTGATATGACACCACAAAAAAAAAAAGAACCTATATAATTAAGTGCTTCCTTAAGAAATCTTATTCCATTGCAGTATTTGTGCAAACTATTTCCATTTTGTTCCTGTATACTTTAAAGTTTCTCTTCCAAATTAGAAAAAAATAATCCAGAACTATAACTCCTTTGAGTGTGTACCTGCAAACACACAAACTCACATATGTGCCTTTGAATAGATTGTTGCTTGCTCATGAACACAACACAGATTTCTGTTCCTACCAGAAAAGACACAACTTAAGCTGTCATCAGGAAAAACATCTGCTCCCAGTACTCATTCCCAGTGACTTCAGGCACAGGGAGAAGCTGTTGAATGGTCTCTGAAATACTTTAGGAAAGGGATAGTGAAGGATCACAGGCCAAATGGATGACAAAACAGGAACAGTATCATAACATGCTTCAGACCTGAGGGCAGAGACACCTTTTGGGACTTTCCTTAGGCAGTTCCCACTAAAAGAAAAATGCATTTTTTTTACTAGAGTAACTAGGAAGGGGAATACAGTACCCACAGACTACTAAGAAAAACATTCTGATTGTCCTGATGGGAGCAGGGGAGATACTCCTCCACAAGAAACAGCTGGCTGCAAATGGCAAATAGTTTCTCTCTCTTCAAAGGTTACTGTTTAGACCCTGCAGGATGCCAGAGAGAGAAGCTGCTGGTGTCTTACTGAAAATGGCATTTCCTCTTGTCCATAAAAAGGGTCATGAGAGGATTGCCAGGGCTTCTTTTCTCCACAGCCCAGAGACTCCATTTTACATGGGGAAAAGAGAAAGGGACAAAGTGAGGGAGTAATTGTCAAAATACAGTAGGGTGCTGAGTGATGGAGGGGAGCTAGGTCAGATTTAAATTTGAAAGTTTATGGACTGGCTTCTTTGCCAATTTGTGATGGAGGAAAGGAGAGGGTGATGAAGGAGAAAGAGGAGAAAGGGTTTGCAGAGCACTGAATCTTCATCTTTCTTGTTTATTATGTGGGTGGTGAAAATTGCAGAGGAAAGTAATTTGACAAAAAAAGATGATATTTAAGGATGCTGAGCAAGGCTTAAGAATATGGGTAACCTAGTGGTTTGAGGCCCATGGCTAAGTTAACAAGGCTTTAGACCACTCCAAGAGACAATTGCAACAGCAAAAACAGGCCAGGCAGAAAAGGCTATTAGAAAATAGGAATACAAGGGGAAGATAGTGTTGATACATGCACTGATAGGAAGACTTCACTCATTCACAAATTGAGGGACAAATCCAAAGAGAAATGCTAAAACCCTTGTGCCATCCAGTGGAGCAGCAGGCATCCAGTAATGCTGAGGGTTTCACCATAGCACTGAGGCTGATATTTATGAGTTGATGACACCCTCTACCCCAATGCTCATATAGCCCATACCAACATGGGGTACATCTGCTTGAGCCACGAACGGACATGCTGTATGGAAAAGCAGAGGTACAGTCGTGCTTCATTCAGGGCTAGTTATCTTTGTGCCTGGAATCTGAGGTAATATGCTGAGAGAGATTTCAGAATTTTTGCCCAGCACACTGTTTTATCTTTTAGTCACAATTATGCTAGGCCCACCTGGTGGGCAGGACCTTTAGAGTCTGCAGTGAGATATTGTCCTCCAGTTGTCATAACCTGCTTCAGCCTTGCACAGAAAAAACAATCCATAGCGGCTGAACCCCACTGCCAGCATCATGCAGAGGGCAGGCAGATAATCCAACCCCATCCCTGTGCCTTAAAGTAATGAAGTTCTGATCTGCCCATATCTACCACCCAGCTCTGTCCTCTGGTGTTTTCTAGATTTTTGACAGCCTCATAAACTTTGCCTTATGAGGCTCCTCCAGTTTATGGTGGCAGGAATCATCCCCTAAATCCTTCCTGCTTTCTTCCTACTTCCATGAAGTAGAACGGAACTATTAAGGGAGAGAACATGACATCATAAAATCTATGCCAACTTAACATTACTGAGGGAATCCAAATGGGAGTTTCCACTCCTAAATACAGCTCCAAAGCCCGTTTCCAGTGCTTGGGAGAAAAACAACAATAAGAAAAACCCAACCAACCAAAAAACCCAAAGAGAAGGCAGCATGTACCACAGTCATTATTTAGACTCCAGTAATCAGATGCATTTGTACCACAATTACTCGTTCTAACTTGTCTTGGAAATCCCACATACATACATATATATATATATATATATACATATATATACACACACACACACAAATGCATAAACACACACACCAAGTAATAGACACAATACCTGCTCTAGGTCTCCTGCTGTTCTTTTATTTTCCCCTGTGGTATCTTGATATGGCAAAATGAAGAGTTCAGCAGAAGTGGGTAGACCAGGGAGCACTGCGACTAGAATATGCTTGCTTGCAATACCTGTTGCCTGATACACAGACAAAGAATGGACAGATAAAGAGTGGGGATGACACTGAATGCTGAAAGCTTCTTTGCTAAGGCATCACAGTACTTATACAAGCGATGTAGGGTACATCTGGTAAAACAGGGAGAATCTTGTTAAAAACCAATGCAGGTAAAAAGTTAGGGATTAGTCATTTCCTAATCTAAGCTACTTTACCACGTCGTCCAGTAAAATATGCAGGGTCCTAAGACAACAGTGATAATCAGACATGCTAAAAGGAGCTCCTAAATAACATTTGCATATATACCATTTGCTTTGTCTAAAATTAGCTATTTTAAAGTTATCTGACTAGCTCAAGTTAGTCCCTGAGGTTCTTCATTTAGTCAGTGATAAAAAGCTGCACGTTAAAGGGCAAGGTATATGGGCAAAACTGCACTTTAGAGGTATGATTAGCCAAAACATCTTAAAAGCCTTGTGGAGAGTCAGAGAGAGAGAAGATAATGAATCAAGTTTGAATCCCAACAGCCAAACAAATTCTCATAGTTCACATCCTGGGTCAACTCCACAAGTGAATGGAAGACCATTTATTTCTTTCTTTAGGTGTTAAAGATTTATATTTTTTGTCTTGTTGGCTGAAAATTTTAAACAAAACTCAAATCTCCCTTCCATGCAAATTAGCCAAATTCAGAAAAAAATTACCCCACAGGCATCACTATGAGGGTCATCTCTGGTCACAGGTTTCAGCTGCTGTTACATGACATTACACAACCAGATTGCAGAGTTATTCTCCAGAAAAGGAGCTAGCTTGGCCTTCAGGAAGTTTTGTGAGTCAAAAGAAAGAGAAACAGTTTGCTGAATCTTCCTTCATTGTCTCTTTGTGTTGCGGATTATCCAGCAAATGCATTTAAATCTCAAGGTTTTGATTTAAACCTTGAGTTTCCAAGTTCTGAATTTAGTAGATCACTTTTAAAGGGGAAAAAAAAAAAAAAAAGAGTGCCCTCAGATACAAGGACAGACCACAGCAGCTGTATGCAGCACAGAGATTCAGGACTTGCAACCCTCTCAGACATTAACTGTATCTAAAACTCATGAATTCTTCTCCCTAGTAGTTCTGAAGCTAAGAGTTGGAGCAGTTGTGTTTTTTAAAATGGATTTAGAAAAAAAACCTGTAACAACATAAAGGTCTCATTCTTTCCAAGTATTCTGTGAGGCCGGGGCTTGCATTATTTGTGCTTGCCTAACAGGTTGTTTTAAGACATCAAGAAAAAGACATGGTATTACCAGTTAATGGAAAGTCTTCATTTTCAGAGGCTGAGAATGATTTTTTTTTTTTTTTTTTTTGGTCTGGAAACTTTTGGCTGATCTACTCAGTTCGTTCTTGTCTTCTTCTTCATCCAAAGTGGGAGACAGGACTCAGTAACTCATTTGATGTGAGCAAATAATTATGATTGTAATAGAAATTATCCTATGTTGTGATAATATGAAATTATCCCTACTTAGAGAGAAGATCAGATTTTAGTCAAGAACTATAATTTCTTATGCAGAATTTTTATCCAGGTCTGTGGTACTCTGTAATAAGAATGTAATACTTTAATAAAAGTTCATAAAAATTCTATAGCACAGCTATAATTTCCTATTGAATTATTTAGTTATTCAACTCATTTTTATACAGTTTACTTAATTGCTGTAGAAATCTATTGGTTTTATCTTTATTTTTTACAGGAACTTCTCACAAAGGCTTGTTTAAGGTGAATCATATAGCTATATAAAGAGGGATAATTAGCTATCCAATTTTATTGGTTTTTTTTTTCCCCAAACAACAAAAAGACTCTGTGTTTTCACTGTTTTGCTTCTGGAATGTAGCCTTTGTACTATATTTTTAAAATTCTTTTCTTTATGGCTTTTGTTTGATCAAGTTGTTTATATTCTGAAAATTCATCCTGAAGACAAATGAATACTTGATACAGACATAAGTCAGAAGAACAAGCTCAAGAAAAATGTTCATTTTTTTTCCTTTCCTCCTCTCCTCTCGTCTTTTGAAAATATTGAAGAAAAAAATATCAGAAACAATCCAGACAAGTTTGTGTGCACCTGTTTACTGCAGTGTCTTTCCAGTCTTTCTGCACAGATGATACCATGAATAAACATATAAGCTTGCTAATAACATCTACAAGACTTCTATCCTTTTGAAATCTTGAGTATCTTTATTTTTAAAAAGCAGAAACCCTGTTTCAAGCAGTTCCTTTCTCTATTTTTCTGCTGAGCTGAGAAACCCAGCTGCTGTTTCTAACTTTTCTTAGCCTCTCAGTTTGAAATCCAAATCTTCTGCCACACAAGAATATTTTTATGACATTCTGTTCCACAGGAACTTCAGAGCTTCTCCATACTGTTGACAGGAAAAACAGCATCCAATCCTGACTCATGAACCTTGTGCTATATGAGAGACATAAAGAACTTACTGTGGTGCTTTGTAGTAAAAACTGGGGGGTTTTGGTCTCCTAAATTTCCTACAGCATATTTGTAATTCCATTAGAATAGCATTACTTTACACTGCTGTATAAGAACATCAGTAAAAGAAGAATTGCTATGCAGCAGTAAAGACATTTATACAGCTATAGGTCAATATAAGTAATTTTTTTTCTATATGGCCTTTTCTCAGAAATATTTCACACTGTTACTAAAAAGAACAAACTGAAAGCTGGCTCTGAGCACCAGATTGTTATAGAATGGGATAATTTCACCTAAAATTTAGGATTCTGGCCTAAAACACTAGTCTAGGCTCTTTTTATATTTGGTAGAAACTGAGAAACACCTTGAGAGAACATCTGATCTAGTCCTAATGTAGGCACAAAGCAGAAATTAGAACCACTGTAACACAGGTTATGCACATTGCTTACCTCCACCAGAGCTTTCTTGACTACTCTACTGATGTCCCTTCTCCACTCTGGGATATCTGGATTGTAGTCATCCAGGTTTGGAGAGAATGATAACCGCAGGGACTGAAATTGCTCTGCGGATACAAAGACACGGTGATGAGTAAAGACTGAAATGCCTTAGTGCCAAACAGGTGGGCAGAACCTAGTGAAACTTGCTAGCTCATGTTTTGCTTAATCAATCTGCAGGTGATGCACAAATTGTCAGAGAATCCAGCAGTGTGTCTGAGAGATTTACTGAGAGATTCAGAGAATCTCAGATTCGCTGCTCAAGTGTCACAGAACTGAAAAACGTGATCAGTCCTTCCTTCAGTGGATAAATAGCACTGAAAAGGAAATGTAAATGAAATGCTACCTCAACTTGACTTCTGAAGCAGGCAAGCTCTGTGAAAGAAGCTGTGATTGTACTCTCACAGACATGACCCAAACACTTGAAATCTTAACTGAAAGGGGACAGTGATAAAGGTGGGGAGAGGACTAGCCTTGGAAAACTTCTTAATCTGTTGCTGTTAACAGAGATGCCCACATTGCTCACTTGACCATGTGCTTAGGATAAACAGCCAAAACTGGGATTCCCAGTGGTTCTTAGGCCTCATCTACACTAGATATTTGTGTGCCCTGACTGCTTCTGAGGCCCAAATACAATATCAAATTAGTACAAATTTCTATACAGAACTGCAGCACACAGCATTGACTTATCTTTCAAGCTAAGAAGCTTTTGCATGAGTTAAGAGGCCTCTGCTGGCCAAGAAGGGGGAAAACCACCTTGCAATACAACCTAACATTTTGGCAATCGTGTAGGATGACCAAATATTGATAGAGCAGATGCAGAGGGCTCTGAGAAGGAGGATCAGTGTTCTGCAGTCACCTCAGTCTAGACTAATGTCAGTCAGTGGCCTTCAGAAATGTCATGCTGAACTGATAATTCTAGAACCGAGTTTATAAGCTCACTCAAAGCATCCTGTAATAAGGACCTCACATTGCTGACAGCTAACCTGGCTCTCTAGCTCTTTACTACAGAGAATTGTATGTGAAATGAAGGGGGAAGAGCTTACCATACACAGCAATGGTCTTTGTGTCCTGAAGAATGGTGTTTCCTGCTGAGACCTGAACGGTGATGGTGTTCATCCCTTCCACAGAAAATGTGAACGTGATGCTCCCTTCCAATGTGATCAGTGGCTGCAAATATACCAGAAAAGGAGAAATTAAGTTAATTTGGTCGGCAAGGAAAAGCAAAAATGCGTTCGACTCTCTAGCCTCTTGGGATGGTTTGGGGTGTCAGTTCCAGCTTGGAAACTTAAGACTTAGAAGAAGCCCTGTGACACAGAAGCCAATTTTCTAGAGAGGACCCAGGGATTCATATGGTGATGTCCTCCTGAAGCTCAAAGTATATCTATAATTTCCAAATGAGCTAAGTTTTAAGATCCCAGCATCTCCGTCCCACTTAGCATGCTGACCATTCTGGATCCCATGTTAAAGTGTTCATCACTGCTGCACTCCCCAGAGAGGCCCAGATCCTAATACAAAGGCCTGTACGAATCACTGCTCAGGTGTCACACTCCCTTCCCAGATCTAGCTGTAAGTGATTTGTTTAAGGTGACTCAAGGAGGTTGTGACAGAACCAGGAGGCAAATTAAGATTTCTCAGCTGTTCTCCCATGTTATCCTTAGACAGGGAGATATCATTTTTGGAAAGTGATGGTGTTTAGAGAGGACACAGATCCCCTCCGCTCGCTTTACGATGCAACCAGATATCAACGAGTTGTGTCCCCTTTCAGCAGTCTCTGCCCTAACTTCTGGTTTTGCTTATTAATGAACTCTGGGTGAGATCTTCAAAGCACCCAGTATTAAGACAAACTCTGTTGCCATTGTTGCCTATAAAACTCTCACTTCAATGAGAACAGAGTTAGACCAACTCTGATCACTTATGAGCTTAGCAGATCAGAGGGAAGGTTAAAAGGTGACAATCACTGCCTGTAAGTACCTCTAGGGGGAGATGATTTTTGATAGTACAGAGAGTTCTTTAATCTACACACAAAGGCATAACAAGATCCAACAGCTTGAAACTGAAGCTAGATAAATTCAGACTACAAACATGGTGCAATGTGTTCAATGCTCAGTATAATTAGGTGTGGGGAAATAGTTGGGAGAGAGAGTAAAAAAGAGCAGCAGTAAATTCTCTACCATCTGATGGAATTTATTAATGCAAAACAACAACACCACAAAGTCAGGTTCTGCCTTAATCACAAAAAGTTAAATAAAGCAGAAGGTACTGATGAAACTCTCTGACCTGCATTATACAGAAGATAACCATGTGTGGTTGAAGGTCCCACTTGGCTCAACAAAATCCATTAAGAATCTTGCCCCTCATGAACTAATTAGGGTCTCTGAGCACTTCAGCCTCAAAGACAGGTAAAATAGCAGTTATAATGCTCGTGCAGATTTACCAACACTGCAAGCACAGAGGCAGCAGAATGTGGTGCATGCTGTTCTCATATCTGAGTGGAGCCCAGAGGCAGGGACATGTGTTGGGAAGCATTTTATCCACCAATAGCACATGTGGTTTAGCATAGAGTGTGGGGACTCAGGATTGGGCTCAGTGTATTTAAGGGGGGGCACAGAACTGATGTCAGCCCCTTCCCTTGCTAGTCACCAGAGAAATGAGGTTTAACTCTACAGCTATGTAAAGTCAGTTCCAGATATAAAAACAGCTACAGCTTGAAAAGTTATTTCCTAAAAAAAAAAAATAAAAAATCAAAACCCCAAAGTTTTTTTATTGTTATTATTGAAGAAGGGAGGGTGAGGAAAAACACACTACAAACTCTTCTAGATTTTGCTTCACTACATCCACCTTGGATATAAATGTAGGGAGAAATCTTTTGGTAATTTGCATGAAATAGCAATAAAATTTACAACTAAGTCACAGAAACAAACACAAAGCAGTTCCTTCATTTCAGTGTTGATATGTCAAAGCACCCTTAGTGTCTTGGTCTCTGGTTTATATTTTTCTTGTGTGACTATTTTTAGAAGTATTCCCAGATCCCTTTCTCCCTCCTCAGTCAGACAGATCCTTCAGGATTATTTTGATCTCAGTCCATAGGGAATACAAACCTCTGTGTTGTTCCCAAACCACCAGACAAAAGTAAGTGTTCCCACTTGGCTTGGCCACAGTACTGCCGTGGCGTTGACCTCCTTGTTCTTTGTGGTGACGAATGGTAGAGATAAGTGAACATGTTCCAGAGGACCTGCAGAGACAGAAGCAGCAGATGAGTCATTTCTCTGTCCAAAATGCCAACCTGAGGGAGAACAGAACTGAGGGGATATCCATTGGTTTAGGGGAGATAAGTCCTCCAAATCACTGTGGGGCATGACAGTCAATGTTTTTGCTTTGTCATTTCTAGAGAGGCAAGCTTAAATCTGTTCCTCATAGAACAGGAGCTACCCCTGTACCCGGAGCTGAAAAACTTGGGTCTCTCTACTGCATGAACATCTTATACTCGGGATCTTTATATGCAACTTAAACAAGTATCAGAGCCCTGTTATGTGAATATGGCCTTCACTGGGAAGACATACAAATGTGCAGGACAAACGGTTTCAGTGGACATGAAACACCTCTGCTGATGCAAACTGCTATCAGCAGTGGTGTACCTATTTATATCAGCTGAAACTCTATCTCAAGGCAGCAATTCACTGAGTGACTTCATTATAATGTTACCTTATACTCCCTCCTTCTCCTCAATAAATTCTTTTATTTCTTTAGTATAAATAGAACATACTTAAGTCGACAAGTGACATTATGCCTAGGGTTACAGATTTCCCATCTTTGGAGGGAGGCCTTTGTTGTTACATCTTGTCCTATAGATTATTTTTTAAAATGTGTTCTGACTGTTCACTTAGAGAATAAAGCAATTGTCCTGAGTGTGACAGAGAAAGAAAGAAACCCCAGGTGACATGGGGACATGGGTTTCTTTAAACAAATTAAGGCCCATCTACATGTCTTATATCTGCAGGCTCCCCAGAGAGAGGAAGCAGAGACCACAGCCAGGGAGGATTGATTGCATTGTCCTTATGGAGTTGAGAAACATTGCTAGAGGATTTCATATATTTCAGGAGAGGATTTTTTCAAGACATAACCCATGTGCGTATCACCACTTAGACCTTGCTTTAACCTAAAGGAAAAACACACATTTTGGAGCAAGCCCCCTCTACCCCTATACAGCATACATAGGCAGAGAGAGAGAGATATGAAAAAATCTCCCAAATCAAACTGTATATATAATGCCAGAATAAACAAGGACCAGTGTTCCAGACTTATTACTGAAATGCAGCTTTCTCTGGGCTGTAGACACAGCTGCTGCTTAACCTGAAGTAGCCCAATTAAGAGCAATCCATGATCAGACTAACCAAAGCCTGCTATAGACCAGACTGTGGCTCATTTTTCTTTTTAAAATCAGCATTCAACAGCCTTCTTGAAAATTCATGAGAAGCCAGAATTTTACCCTTATTATTTTAATTGCGTTCCCCTGCTCAGATACGTTTCCATGACAGGGCCATGCCTGCTTTCAGCAAGACCCTCAGATCTGAAAAATATCAGCTTCCCAAGCTAAATATTTTGCAACCCTGGTATCCTTTAGGATGTTTGCCAAACACCCAATGGAAGCACAGCCCTCTAAAGAAATACATTTCCAAACACTGTATGCGATGACAGCGGAGCCCATATAAAGTCTAATACACTCCAACATAACTGCATAGCTGCTCTGAATACATCTCAAATGATCCTGCACTGCAGAGAGTGCCCAGCATCTCCACCATATGCCATCTAGGAAAGAACATGAAAGGCCAGTTCTGCCTATTTCTGTGCACATAGTTGATGGGTCAAAGTGGCTGAAATGCCGAACTATTATCTGGCCAGCAGATGGGGATAGCTCACTCTGGATAGGTTCTTATCTTGGTAGCAGACTGCTTTCTCCCAGGTAAGGCTGAAGGGAATTCAAGAGAATCCATTTCTGAGCTTCAAGCAGGGTGATAGGGACTACAGACCTTCGCCTGCCCCAGGAAAAAACAAGTCAAAGACAACAGAAAGGGAGAAGCTTCTCAAAAGGTTCACTTGGGCAGGTGACGTTATCCTGAAGCATTCAGGCAAATGCATAACTAACTTTGCAGGGGAAAATTTTGACCAGTCAGGACAGTTCAGAGACAGCCTGTGGCCTGGAGAAGCAGTTTATATATTATACAATTTACTGTCCATCCATCCCAAAATGCTCCTGTCTCACAATAACCTGCATTTCTGCATCCCTGGACCAACTGCAGTAAAGATGCTGCAACTGTGCACTGGCCCCATGGCTGCAGCATGATGAGGAGGGCATGGGATGGAGGCTGAACTCAACTTTGAGATCACAAGCACCGGCTCAGTGCCTGCAGTTCTCCCCTCAGCAAGGCTGCTGGCCATAGGAAAGGAAGGGTGTTGGAAGGCCCAGGCCTGGCTGCACACACTCATGTATTAACCCTGTAACAAGGGGTCACCAAGACAGTAGCCCTTCCTAAAACTCTCTGGATCAAGGCTGCACACTGCTTTTCTGTGGATCTTAGCAATACAGTGTGTGTGTCTATTGTAAGGACAGATAATTTTACACAACTCCCCAAGGGCCAAGCTCATACACCCCAAGTGGAATACTCATCAGGGAGCTGAGTGGCAATGCAAGCATTTAAATAGGATTTAGAAGTTTTTGTGGTTCTGGGTGTTAGGGTCTGGAGGGGAGTAGATTTATTGCACATCTCTGTCCTCAGAAAATCTATTGCTAGTCTGAGTGGCACCTTGCTCTGTCTGCAACCTGTTTTGAAGTCCCTAATTCGTGTCATGTAGAGAAAAGTAAGACATATCCCGTAGAGCTGTCACTTCTCCAGGGGGTCAGGCACGTATTATCTGCGCCTGGTTGCAACAATCATGCAGTATTTAAGTCCTATGCTGGCATTACGCATGTAAAACACAGAAACATACACTATCAGTTGTTAAGTCACACGAACATGCCTGAATATTGTTTATTCCCTGTACTCCTTAAACAATCAAAATGGTTCTTAAGCCTTTAATGTCTCAAGAAAATGGATTAAAACGGCTATAAAGCAGAAAGCCACTATGAGCGAGAGTGAAAGCTGGACACCTGCCTTCTTCCATTTTGTAGCTGTTGCATGCGAAAGCAGCTGTTGTTTCAGTGGCCTCATTATTTTGCAGATAGGCTGAGGGTGTGCAACTGTCCCCATGGAATAGTTTCTTGTCAAACAGTGAACGATTACAAACCCTGCTTACAAGAGGCTGTCAGAACCTCCTGCGAAAAATCAACCACCAAAACACTTCTCCATTTGTTTCCAATGACCTTTACAGAGATTTAAAATAAAAAAAAAAAGACGACCATGGCTCCTGTTGAGCTGACTTTCATTACCAACAGCAGTGGGAGGAGGATTTCTGCATTCAGAGCCCACAGCAGCTCCTGTGATAATTACCCAAGCACACGCAGGGAGGCAGACTAGAATATGACTCCAGAACTGAAGAAATGACACTGAAGTTATATATGTCAATTCTGAGCAGAGGCCCTTTTCACTACCTTACTTAGGATGATACTTAAATAACACCACCACACCACACACCCCCCCCAGGAAAAAAAAATAAAAAATCAGTAGCTGTCTAAAAGCTGAGAATTTACTTTGATTCATCGGTGCCTCAGCACTGAAGTGGTAAGTCCCCAGATCAAAATCCCAGGCTTCACAATAAGCTAACTTATGAATACAGTTATTTTTTCAAGGTATTATGAACTCTCCAAACATGTGGTGTACTCAGGGATGATATGACATAACAGTTTGCCACAGAGTGGGATTCATCAGGTTAGGGAATCATAAATGGTACACTATGATCATGAACTGAAGGTCTTTTTGAAGTGAGGCTCTTGGGGAGATATTTGCTCCTACTTCTCTCGTGCTCCTTATAAACGCCCTGTCTCCCACAGCTATACCTCCCACTGCTTCCATCTGTTGATATGACAGTGCACCATTGAAGACCTGCCCTCTTCCACTGAAGAGGCAGCTGCTTTCATGCTGTAAGAAGTAACTCCAAAACTAGTGTTAAAGTATATGGAATATGATAAATTATCTAGACAATATGTGGAGTTAATTTGGGAGAAGGTAAGTGGTATTTCTGTTAGCATAACTTTAAATTTTGGAATTTCCTTTTTTTTCAGTAAATCTGGCACAGAGGCACACAGTTGAAAACATAAATCACCAACAAAAAACCCTCACCGTATAAAGAAAATGATGGCCCCAAACAAAAAAAACATTACAGATGTTACAAAATTTCAGTAATAGGTTGACCCTTCGGGTTCATAACCATGTGATAGAATACATATGAAAGAACACATTGCTGGTTTTATGCAAGGACTTGAGATATATTTCAGCTGTAAATCAGAGACAGCTGAAGTATAAAAAGGTTAAAAGGAACAGCAGAGGAGCAATGTGAAGATAACATTTTTTCTTGTAATACTCTTTAACACCAAGATTTTGGTTCCTATGACAACAGAAAGACTCAAATGCACTGGTTTCCATCCCAGAGGTGGTTGTATTTCATTAGAGGGCAAAACACAGTACAATGTAAAAGTCAAGGCTTTTGAAAGTGATTAAAGATCCTGGATATCTTTGTTTATCTGGAAGTGTAAGCATGTTAATAAAGGTGCATTTCAGAAAGGGCTGGACACTCCTTTGAGGTGTCCCAAATTAGACTACCCAAAATTAGAGGTAGAACATGGTTTGAAAAGAAAATGTGACTATTGCCTGTGGCTCCTCTCAGTTTGGAGTTCTCTGCCAGGGGAGAGACAAATATCATATCCCATCATTCTGCTCCCAGCTCCAAAGCCCCAAATGTCATCTCTAAGGACAAGTAATATTTTTTTAAAGAATGACAGAAGCTAACAATGAATATGAGCATACATACATGTTACATGCAGGTAGAGGACAGCGTTGTCAGAACCCAGGCTGTTTTCCACCAGTGCAGTCACTCGGAATATGCCCACGTTCTGGTAGACGTGCTTGATCCCATCTTCTGTCGAGCTGAGATTGGCATATGACACAGCGATGCCATCTCCAAAGTCCACCTGAATGAGGGATCTCTGGAGGTCTCCCTGTGGTCATAGAAAAGAGAAAAGGTTGGAATAGACTCTGCTTTTCTTTTGAGAGACTGAATCAATGGGGTGACCTAAACCAACCAGAGAATAGTCACAAGGTCTGATGTTACCAGAGGAAAGGTGATTACTTCATCAACTTGCTCAGTAGTCAGTGGAGAGAAAGTGACCTCCTCTTGAAGTTGACTCAGCTGCACCATGAAGGACGTGTCCTCCAAGGTGTGTGCTTTAGCCCTGCTTTCACAATTATCAGGGGGATTAGGGGATTTTCTGAAAAATATGCTGGCTCCTTCCCCTGGGTTTCCTTATAGTGAGAAGCAGGGTTATAGTGGGGAATGGTGCTCATCTCAGCAAACACTCCATGAGTAGCTATTGAGATTGCCTCACAAATCTTTGGAACAACCTATGTTGTGAACTTTTGTATTTTAAACCATAAAAAGCAGGAAGATAATAAAACAGAGAAGTTCTCAGAGAAGGGTCAACTATATCAAAGTGGTGGGGTGTCAAAAGAACTGCTTTAGCCTCACATGATAATGACAGCTTACAGCAGTTTATGACTTGCTCAGTGGCCTGATTTAAAATGAGGTGGATTTGTATTTATTTCAGAACAGCTACCAAGACTACTGACAGCAAGTGGAACCCTTTGTGCCTGCCCCAGAAGGGAAGGGCTAATGAATTGACAGAGCTGATTAAATTCTTCTCCTTCTGCCCAGAGATAATCCCAGCAAAGTAGGATTGTGGTATAACTCAGACTGAAGCTTTGTGACATTAGTCTCTTGGGCTGCTAATCTAGCATGTTTCAGAATTGTTACAATAAATTACAATAAATAAATAAAAATCACAGTTGGGAAACAAACAAACAAACCCCACTGCAAACCAAAAGCCAAGGATATCAGGGATCTGTATTCTCCATGCTAAAACAGGGATCCGCTAATGTGAAACAATCCTGAAACAGTTTTAATCTTCCACTCCTGCAACTGCATTCCAGCTTGGTGCATGCAGCTTCATCAAACTCTGTGTCATTGTCACCCAGCCCAAAAAGGCTTTTAAAATCCAGAAGATGGGAGAGATGTAATTTCCTTATTCAGCTTTACACACACAATTTTTTTTTTTCTTTTTCTGGTTGCAAGCCTGTTCAAAAGACAGAGAAGTGAGCCATGCTTGCATATAAAAAATTCCATATAACTTATGTCACACATACTAGAAACACCTGTAAGACTTTCTCATATCACAGGACAGTGATATGCCTATGGCAAGGGCAGTTTCTGCTAGCTGAATTGTTACACACCCTACACTGACCTACTAAACAGCCATGGCTGCTATAGATCCTCTCCCTTTCAGGTAAGATGCAGTAGCTTGTTTTAACTTGAAGCATTCTTACTCCTTTTGAAAGTCCCCTTCAGTGGCTCTGCATGATGCTTATGCTAGGTATGTTCACGCTTGCTGGCTGTTGCTATGGAGCAGCTCACTCCAGAGCCTGCCGTGCTGAAGCAGCTGCCACTGTCTGTAAGAATGCTGGTAAATTAATAGCTGAGGGCAGTTCATAAAATTCGCTGAAAGGACATTTAATTTACTTTGGTTTGGATTCCTTTTCCTTTTTTGCTTTTGTGTTGTTTTACTTTTCCCTTGAGAAACAGTCCTCTTGATACTCAACCAGAATGCCAGGTACCCGTGTAAATGGTTGGCATCAGGCAGGCTTCCACATCAGAAATGGAAATGTGTGTGTGTGAGAGTGTGAGAGGGAATGGTAACATAATCTTTATGTTCCTCAAGTTCTCTCAGTCTTTTTATAACTTGTTGTGAAGGCAGAAATAGTGGAGGCTTGTCTGAATGGAAGGTGGGAGGAGCAGAGCTATACCTGGAAATGGCAAGAGAGACAAATTTTCCCATATGCTCTCTTTTTATAGGCTGAAACTGTAGTCATTATGCTGCCCTGGCACCCTGAAGGAAGCTCCATTCCTTCCAAATGGATGAGACAAAAATAACTGTGTTGCTCTATTCTGGAGGATCCCAGACAGAAAGTGTGGCAGGGGAAAGACGTGCCTTGACAGAGTCACGTGTCTGGGGATTCCTACAGATATCTCATGCCATTTACTTTCTGGTGTCTTGAAGGTAAAGACAGCAACTCCCTGTTCTCCTCTTGAGAGCACCAGAGAGGGCAAAGGAACCCTAAGGTGCCAAGACATTTCTGAGAAGGCTAACATGAGTATCTTTTTAGAAGGAAACAGAAGGATCTTGCATGCTAACTCAGCTCCAGGTTGCCCTTGGGTAGTTCTTGACTAAGTTTCTTTTAGTAATTAACTTGTTAATATCTAGAATTTTCAGTTACACATTGGGAAGCCTAAGAAAGGTGCTTGAGCAATGCAAACTACTAAGGCCTCCATTCAGCAAAGCTCTCCACAAATTCTTCACTGGATGCTTTACTAGAAGTTTAAACACCTGCTTATGTTCTTTGAGACACAAAGTGCTGAGGCTAGGGCTGCCACCTGTGTTATACAGAGGATCAAGCTAGGGGGATCATACGGGTCCTCATGAAGAGCCATTAGGAACACAGGAGATGGTTTTAAGTATGGAGTTATGTCCTTTGTGGAGCTGAGTTATTTGAATGTGTGCAGTTTCAAACATGGTTTGAGCACCCCTGACTGTTTGAGCCAACAGAAGGCATCAAATGGTATATGCCTCTACAGACAGAAGTGAACATATATGACCTCCTCAGCTCTGACTCCATCCAGAGGGGGCATATATTCTCTCAAGCGCACAGTGCTGGACTTTAGAGCAAAGATAGAGATCCCTGAAGTACCCTTAGAAGCTCTCCCAGTTCCTCTAGGTCCATCATCACTTGGGTTTTAGTCACCTTTTCTTACTAAAAAAGAGATGATGTTTTTGAACAGTAAAGCCACAGCACTGGGACAAAAGCTGTTCACATGGCTAAAACTGTACCACCATAGTGACCCTGCTGGCTTTATCATCTCTGAGTATATTTGTGGTCATGTAGTTCAAGTCTATTTCAGTCCGAGGTATATTCCTCTGCATATCTGAGGTAGCAGAGGAAGATGAAAAGATTGACAGCATTTTAGAACAGCCCTGTTTCAAGTGTCAAAATTTGTGCTCTAATTAATGTTTTTTCTCTTGTCTTCATTTTGTCCACAGCCACAAAACCCATGGTGTCTACAGGTGCTGCCAGGGAAGGGAGCCATTTCTAAGGCATGCAAGATTCAGATTTCAATTTTTCTTCCAATTTCCCTAGGGAGAAAAGATGCTGACAGAGACATGTGAAAATCTAATTAGAGAAGAGTTTCAGCTGCTGTTCCCCCAGTCTTTTTCATTTGTCTTGGCCTTTCCTGTTTTGTTTTAAAACCCTTTGAACTGGAAATAAATTTTCCATTCAGTAAGATCCAGGCTATAACACTTCTCTGAAAATGCCACAGTTTGAAAAGCTGACATTTAAAATTCTAGCTTAGGAAGTGGCAGACAAAAGTCAGGAAAATAAAGAGGCTGTGTTTTGACTTGTTCTAATGTTTTATCTGTGCCAAGTAAGAGCATAGGCAGAATAAGACAGGAAGAGAAAGCAGGTGAGCCAAAATCAAAACATTTCCCATAGAGCCCACACCTGATGTACATCAACCCCAGCTTTATCTGTCTCAGGCAGCTTTCCAGAGCCACTTGCAAATGGCTGTTTCACCAAGAGAAGTTTTGTTTTGCAACAACTTGATGCATATACATACATCTTGCAGAAACCTCTCCTGTTGCTTTTTCCAGCTTCTCCTTGTCGTTTTGACAAGCCCAATACTGCATGATAGGGTTTTTCTGAAGCTTTTAGCTCGAATAAGGCAGACACAAAACTCCCTGCATCACTTCTGCAGCCACAGCAAAGCACTTGGATGCAATCACCACCAAGCTATCTTTGGGCAGCCTTTCTGGCCTTCATTGTAAGAGGTCTTTAGCGCCAGTGCTCTAAGGCATCAAGGGGAGAAACGTGCCAAGTTGGCTGCTTGGGGTGGTATCTCTGCATTCAGCTCCTGTATTTTCAGCACACTAAGCTAATCAGCAACCAATTACAACAGCTGCAAAAAATCAAAGTACTTTTGATGGGTGTTTTTTTACCTTGTACTTAGTATATGTAATATGCACGAACTTGGATATAACACTACAATCTTGATAAAGGCTTAGTCCAGCCAAAGACTTAAGCATATGCTGAACTTTAAGCATATGACTACTACTTTTAGCCTGAAAAGTAAACCCTGAGAATTAAAAACAAGTTTCCCAACACCTCATATTATGCCCTTTACCTATACAATATTTGTTATGAAAATGTAAGTCAGAAATTTACTGTTTTCCAAGCATACAGAAAAGATTCCCCTCCCTCCTTTCCCTCCCTGCCCTCCAAAGCCAAATGCAGATTTTTCCATTGTCTTGCTAAGAGTTGAGAGTATACACTAGACCTGGATGCTTAAAAAAAACTCTGTGAAGCTTCCTGCCTCAGGATATATCAAGAAACAGCCCATACAGTTTGCAACAATATTTTTACATTTTGATTACTTTTATGGAGCTCTCAGTATTTTGGCGTATGTGAGATGTGAGACCCACCTAGCAAGATTCTCTCTCCAACACTCCATCTGAATCTTGCCCAGAAGGTTGTAATAATGAAGTCTCCTTATTGACTTCCAGTATTTATAACTAAATGGAAGTATTAAAACAATGAAACTCGGTTCAAGGGTTTTAATTTTGGTTCCCATGTCTCAGATTTAATTTTTAAGTCTTAAATTATGCAACTTGTGCATCTTCCTTACAGATGCTGATAATGGATTTAATTATCCTTTGCAAGAGACAGACACTGCTATTGTTGGATTGCCTTCATGGATTAATGTTTTGTGCTTTCTTTAGATTAACCCTTTTCCCTCTTTGGCATTTTCCTGTCACTATCTGAAAACATCCATCAAAGACATTTCCATTGCAACTGAATTTCTACGCATGGGATACTGTTAGTCTAGGCCTGTTTAAAGCGTATCCTTAATTTTAAACAGATATTCAAGTCCAACTTGATCAAGTACTGAAAAACATGCCTTCCTGTGTAAATTCCTGCTTTCAGAAAGATGCTCTTAACTTTTAAAAATCAGAAACTGAATAGAAATGGATCTTCTATCAGAGGAAATAGCTTGATACTTTTCACATGTACTTCTTTTTCTACACCAAAACAGTTAATTGTACATACCAGATAATTTATTCTGACTGACAACTGTGCCAGCTCAACTCAGCTATGAGCTTTTCCTGCAGGACTAGATCTTCTGTGTTCCACAGGAATCAATAAGCACAGCCTCTCAGGATTATGCAGAATAATTCAACTTGTGTGACTGGAAGTGCATTAGAAGACTGTAGCACTGTGTGTCATCATGAAGGCGAGGTCAACTTTCATACATTTTCATGGAATTTCAGCAGTGAATTTAAAAATGCATGAAAGGCTCTGATTTCTCCCAACCAGCTTGTCATCATCAGTAATAGAGAAAATGCAATTATAATTCAGATGACAGTGGTATGGGGGAGGGGATCTACTGATCTTTCATCTGTGTGTTATTAACAGGAATGTGGTGGTGTCATTAAGATAAACAGCCATGATTCAGCATGTGCATTGGAAGTTAGGATGAAGGTTTCATATTTCTGTAATCATTCCTAACTTGTGATATCAAAAGAGGGAACACAGTAGGATACCACAAAAAAGTACAGACTATGCTTTTATGTACTACTAGCTTTGCATCTTTGAGTACATAAACAATCAAAATAATGCTAAACTCATCTCCAGAGACTTCAGCTGAGTCGAATTCTGAATTGCATTGAACGGTGGTACCGAGGTGGGAAATGCTAATGGTATTGTCCCCCCAGCAGGGTCCCCAAGCTCATTAAATGTACCTGAGACACAACATATCTTACACAGCCATATATTAATATTGTCATTACAGAAAACCACAGTGGTCTTTAGGAAATTCAGGGCTCTGTATATTCACATGGTAGGAGACAGTTCTCTGGCCTTATGAGCATTCAGCACATAAATAAAAGGCATGGAGAGCATGAGGCAGAAAGAAAGCTCTGTTTTCAAATGAGTGAATAAAAAAGCAGAAAGGTTAAGTTTCTTACTCAAGATTATGCAGAAGGAGCTCAGAGTTGGTTCAGAAATGAGTTCAGATTGCCTGAATTCTAGCCCATGGTCTGAACTGTAGGAACAAATGAGCTTTCCCTGCACATTAGTCTAATCCAAACATCATATACCAGCAGCAAATAGACAAAACCAAGACAAAATCTACTCCCAGTGGAGTGACTTTGTCAAGTGAGTACTGAGGCAGACCTAGAATGTCAAAGACTTTTGGCTGTCATTTTATCAAGATAAAAAATAAATTAGAGGAGGCAGTTTCTCTGTGAATTATCTGTAATGAAACAGTCAAAGCCCTGAACCTTTCTGCCCTGAGTATCTTTACTGTCCATTTCCTCAGCAACGATGTATGAGCAATCAGATGAAACCAGTTTGAAAGCCATTGTGTTGAATAGTGTTGTTCGGGAGGCTGCAGCTTTCAGTGTCTCTCCTGAAGCAGTACGGCAAGCACAAGTGTCTGATGTTCATACAAATAACTCAAACACCCAAATAACAATTGGGTTTGTGACAGGCAAGAGACCTACACAACCATGTGATGAGGAAGGCACACAGAAACAACACCCACTTAGTGAAATTCTCTATTTTTACAACAAAGCAGCAAAATATGTCAAGGACATTGGGTTGAAAAACTTCAGTAGGAAAAATACCTTTGTAATTTTTGATTTTGAGTTTCTTTTGTTGCTGTGAAAAAAACAAAGTAAGGATTCAGGTTGTTTAGGCTGAGAAACAACTGTTATTGAACGCTGCAGTATGAGAGTTACCAGCCTTGGGTCTGTTAACACAGTCCAGACCAGGGTAAAAGATTAAGCTTTAAACTGGCAGCATTTTGAGGCAATGAGAAAATTTGCTTTTAAGCATAATTAGTTTTTTCCTGTGCTGCCATTTAGTGACAAAGATGTTGTTGCTATTCTGCTTAGCTCAATGGAAATTTAAGAGCAAAATTACCAGCTCTAAGTATGGTGCTCTGCTTATTAAACACTTCTATAATGCTTTGTAGAATGGGACATATGCTAATTTTAAAAGGAAATACTGATGCTTCCTGGCTGTTGTCATGCAGTAAGAATATCATGATGATTATACCCAGATTAATAGGAGGACTAACCTGCATAAAACTTTCCGATAACGGAACCAAAGATATTAAGTGCAAGGTGACTTTGCAAACAGTTTTTAAGAGGTCATACAGAAACCCTAAAAGGTGACAGGAAAGTTAGACTACTTTGGAAAACATTCTCACATCCAGATCATTTAAATATGAGCTGTTGCTTGTCTTTGCTTTTAATGATATTTACATGCTGTTAGATATAAATGCTTTACAGGAAAATTTCACATGAGTCAGGCTTAGAGAAACTGAGCCAGAATCCCAGCCTTCAGAAATCAGCAATGTTCTATGCACTGCTGGGTTTGGTGCCTGCCCCCTCTCCACTTGCACAGACTTTAGTGATTATTTTCCTTTTGTGTCTTCTTCAATAGCAGAATATTTCTGAATGCCTTGTCCTTGTTTCTCTTCAGACATCTTTCACTGACATTGTGTTATTGTCAGAATGACACAGTCCTGGCCCTCAGCATCACCACAGGCACGAGCAAGGTCTACAAGAAACCCCTGTGCTGTGATTCCTGCCCCTCAATACCATACCTGAGGGGCAGTTTTTTACTGCTGTCATTTGTCTCTCCCTACTCTTTTAGTAATTCCCTCCACTACAGAGATGCAGTGACTTCTCAGGGCCTCCAATGAGCCTGCCTCAGCAGTTCACTCTTCTTCTCAGACCCAGGTGGGTCCTTAGATGGAGCAGAATGACCTAGAAAGATAACAGTAGTATAAATCTCAAACAAACTCTTGTACCTTGGCTCACCATCTTACCTTCCTTCTTTTTTTTTTTTTTTTTTTTTTCCCCCCCCCGTAGGTCAAGTGGAATATAGGCATGAAAAAAGAGAGCTGGGAGGCTGTGGTCTGTGGAACAGCTCTGCAGTTCTGAAGGCTTCAAACTGTCTCAGAGGGATACAGTAGATGTTAAGATGCAAAGGGACTACAACATAAGCAAAGGCTACTGGTTTTTTACGTCCTAAAAGATATTAACTGTGATAGAAGCTAAAGGAAGAGTCTTCACCAGGGTGTAGCACTTAAAAATACTGACCACCACTCCAGGGGGCAAGGGTTGAATAAGACACACTTTCTTCATATGCCATTGGGAAAAACTGTGCATGCATACACGGACATATCCAGCCTTTTTTAACTTGCCTGATGCCTTCTCTTCAGCAAAAATGGAGTGGCACAGATTTTGTCGATGCTGAAAATCCAGGATTGTATCATGCTGTATACCTGTGCGGGGCAGAACTAAAAAGAAAATGGATAGTCCTTGTTTTGTGATACCTCTGCCATGTTTGAAAGGGAAAGAAACTTCCCTTTTAGAAGTGGGGCTGCACTAAACAATCTCCAGAGTTCCTTTCGAACCTCAATTATTCTGTGAAATCAGTATCTATTCTATAAAAGGATGTTTGTTCTTTTGCTGGATTGTTTAACTTTTCTAGTGAGTGGTGTGATTTTTGTTACTGAAACAGTTAATTCTGTAAGTGCTTTAGTGTATATACAATTATGCTGCTATAACCACAGTTTATTCTGCTATAGCTTGCATATAGCTGGGCAAATGTTCTTCTTTATTGAATATTTTTTTTCTGCAACACCAACCCAAAGTATTGTCAGACCGGGTCAAAAGTTTTGTTGCTCTCTAAACTCTTTATATTGACAAATCTAGGAGCAAGAGGTCAAGATTCATCTAGCAGGGAGAGCAATCAGAAAGGCTGGAG
Source organism: Athene cunicularia (assembly GCF_003259725.1). Taxonomy (NCBI): domain Eukaryota; kingdom Metazoa; phylum Chordata; class Aves; order Strigiformes; family Strigidae; genus Athene; species Athene cunicularia. The sequence goes on from NW_020799105.1 coordinate 14,465,009, forward strand.
GTTGATCAATACTGTTTCAGCCCTCAGGGCAATTCCTAACCTCTTCCTTATCGGATATACTGATAGTAGGGCCACCTTTAGATCTCCTCAGAAGTTGACTCACTTATTAAATCATACTTTAAGTACTCCTTGATACACAGCATGAGAAAGATAGCATCTCTTAATGGAGGTGTTGCTTCTCGATTCTGGTGAATACCGAAGCAGAGCTATCAAAAAAGATCAGAATCAACAGAAAAGACAGAACAATTCACAGCAGATCCCTGCATGACAGTGGTCAGGGTATTCTTACAGAATATATGAGCTGAAAAACTCACAGAAATAAGAGCAGGACATTTGTCCTGAGTTCCCCCCACTGTGGGTGATTGTCTCTCCTTCTAATTACTGGCATAATTCCTGGATAGTTTGTGACTGACTTCTCAGATTACCCATCTCCTTCTCTCAGTCTGTTTTAAAACTTCACTGAGAATAGAAAGGACATGCCACGAACACTTTTTAAAATCTTTTAAAAAATTTTAAAATTTCGTTATAAAGCCTGAAAACTCAGAAGCATGTTTTGGACTTTTTTTGTCTTTAAACACAGACATTAATAATTAATCCATATGAAATTACATGTTTATACTGCTAAGACAGATCTACAGAGGCAATGTTGTATGACTGTCACTACTGAAATAAAGTGACCACATTTTGGAGATAAACATTCAGGTCAAACTACTGCTTCAGGTTAGATATGATTTATTATATGTTATTCCCTTTACAAATCAGGACACCTGTTTACTGGGTAAAGCATCAATAATATAGATGTAAAAACCCCAAGACACCCCTAAAAAACTCAGCTCCAGAGGTCATCCTCATTTCTCTTTCCTCACTGCAGATGACATTTACTTATGGAGAGGGTCAGAAGTAATTTCCATAAATGCTCTAAGCTGTAAAGGGATGTACATTGTCCCTTAGTGTAAAAACATAGTTGTTTTAGGATTTATTGGCCAGCTACACAAGAAACTTAAAGAAGGAGAAGCTTAAAGAAATCAAACTGGATTAGGGGAAAAGAGGAAATAGTTACTTTGTGAATATTATTATTTGGGAGTCTACAAATGAACATAGATAAAGAAGTGTGGAGAAGAAAAAACAGGCAAAAAGATTTTAAACGTTTTTCTACAGATTCAGAAATGGAGTGGAACAATGAAATACTAAGTTACAGACGTAACAAAACCACAGGTTCTTATCAGAGTCTGAATCAGCTTCATACTTGCAATCAATTTCATCCTCGATGCTGCTGCTGCTGAGATTTCACGCACAAATGTCTAAATACTATGTACCAACTTGTGCAATGGGGACAGACCTGCACTTGCACTTTGCTCCATGTTTGGTTGAAAGGGGGGGGGCAAGTAAAATGGAAATTGAGTTTCAAACACAGCAAGAAGTCAAAAGCACAGTTAAGGGTGGGGATCAGGATTCAAACCTGCACTCTCCAATTAACTGTGAAATTTCCAAACCAAACCAGTTCCCAGTTTTTATCAACTTCTTCCAGCTATTACCCTATGCAACCACAGTACTCTTACAGTCTTACCATCTCCATACATCATCCACTCCATTTTAGAGCAAATTCCACCCAGCTACATCATGGAGCTGACTGACTTTATCCCACAGTCTTTTGGTTCACCTCTTCAACACTTTCCAAACTTTGTCTAGCATGAATCAGACTCAAAAACACCCATGGGGCCTGGGACGCAACATAAAAATAGAGCCTACCTCTTCCAGCTGCAACAGGAAAGTGACATTGTGTCCTTGCTCGGCTGTCAGTTTGCCATCAGACGTAATTATGCGAAGGCCCTGGGGGGCTTTGCCAGGACATTGCTGTGGTTTTGCTGTGTATCGTTCTCTCACACCATCCGTGCAGTTATTAGAAACAACTTTCCGGTATCTGAAAAGGAAAAGAAATCTGTCAGAAAGATGCTGACAGAGCATAACAGGATTAACTGGGAAAAGGGAGGTATTTTGAGATTTCTTTATACTAAAGAGACTGGAAGAAAACAGATTCCTAAATATATTTTAGCATTTGTTTCAGCCAAGCATTCCTCATGTGCCTAACATACAAGTAGTTAATACTGTTGCTAATGGTGTGCAATATTTTCCTACATAGCACATCTATATACCACATATTAATGGATTGCCTAAAACATAAAATTTTATGATGATCTATGCTACCTGCTAAATAATTATAAAGTTATTAATAAAAGATATACACATACAGTATGTAATTGTATTCAATTATTATACTGAGGCACAGTTTAACAGCTTTTCTCACATGCTTTCCATTTCTCATCAGTTGTGAGGCAACTCCCTCTAAAGACGCAACCCTTGACAGCTATGAAAATAAGAGTTGAAGAAAACAGCAATGTCTGCCTATCTCTGAGTGTTCAAAATGCCAAAACACAGCTTGGGTTGCTTTGTTTGCTTTAATCACTTGCATCAGAAATGAAGTTTGAGGTCAGTATCTTAACTTAAACTACATCTTCTATTGACTTCCAAGACAGCAAAAGAATAATCAGCATTTGGGCTAGTTGCCCATCTATTACTTCAGTTCACATGTACATTAGTTTCATCTCTTTCCTCTAATTTGTTTTCCACCATTTCTGCCTCATCTGATCCCATATGACTTTAACAGGAGTCTTTTCAGACATTAATGATTTGGCCTTTACCTTACAGTTTCCCCCCCAAGTTTCTTTAAGGCATCATTTTTCAGAGAAAGGTCTGGACCATATGTGATGGAGATCTGGGGTGCCAGACTCTGCAACCTAACAAAGCCAGGAAAGAAGAGGCCCTGAGGGCTTCAGCGAGCTTTGAGACACATGTATTATTCTAGTTGTCATGGGGTTAAAGTCCATATGAGTGCTCTCGCAAAATAATAGTCTGGTGTGCCACTTACCCAGTGCTGTTGAGATAACTCTGCCCAAGGCTACAATCTTTTGACAAGGAAGATGGGTTATACCAAAATGCTGGTAAACACTGCCCATTGCTGTGACGTTCATATCCATAATCGCTGTTTTAGCATTAGAAGAAACCACCACATAAAAAGCAAAAGAACAAATACAGGTATTAGTTCACGCTTTCTACTACCCTACGAGTTTTGATCTTCCCAAACTGTTTAACTAGGATTTCTGATTTTTTATTGATAAAACAGATTCATCCTGCTTTAGGTTTTTTTGGGGGAGTAGAGTTACCTTGAATATGTTCCAGTATAAACAAGCAGAACCAGACCAGGTAGTTTACGAGCTATTGCTTTAAGTGTTCTCCCTCCACAGTTTAACAGTGCTTCTTGGGTTCAGCTCTAGACTCAAACATAATAAAAGCTAGAGATCTAAGCTAAGCTTTATCACTGTATCAGTGATATGATTGATGCTGTATGTATCAGTCATATAGTAGAAAACTAAAGTGCTAAACAGTTCATTGTATTTGGAAACTATATCACATGAGTTGTAGAGAAAAATTTACAGCCCTGAGAGAGCTCTCGGCCAAAGGTATATTTAGGAATAGAAACAGCATATTTGGTAATGGACAAGAAGACTGTGATCTTCAATTCTAATTTAGTTTGGAAGAGGAAACGTTACCAAAAATCGTGTTAGAAACGAGTCAAACTGTAATTGTAGTCCCAATTTGGGTTTAGCTATGACTAAATTTGTTTTGGTTCCACTAAGCAACAGTTCAAATTTGTTTTGATTACAGATAAACAAAGACTCTATAAAAATTGTTATTGTGGAACAAATAAAAAACAAAAACCTCTTTAATCAGTATTTCATTCACATGTGGTTTGAGTCTCCAGCTGTTGAGTAACGAGAACTGTTTGGTTAAGAGAATCATTCTTATTCCTTTTACTAAGCTTTGTCCATAACAGAAAAGTTAAGGGGATGTCATTTCTGAAAACTACTATACAGACAGAGTCTACCAACTCCATTCCAACATTCCAGTTGCAACATGATCTTAAAATGGCAAGTCTTTGCAAAGCCCTTTTTTTGCTTATTATCTTTAATGTCTTGGTACCAAGCAGCCTGATAGTCTTAAGAGAGGATTAGGGCAGCATTAGATTACATGATTAAAGGCTCATCTCTCTATACATAAAGAAGCAGAGAGGAAAAACAGTAGGCAGAAGAACCCCAATAACCTGGTGGTAGCCAGTGGAGCCCCTGCCCAAGCTCCCAGGGCTGTCACAGGAAAAGCTATCAGCCCATGGCCAGGGTGAGACCTACCAGATCATCAATGGGAGAGATCCTCCCCAGATCACTTTGCAGATCACTGAGTGGGGTTACTGTACACAGGGGTATGGGGCTCATTATGCCATGCCATGGAAGAGTAGCTGGCATCCCCATTTCTGTTTTCCTGGGTGAGGGGCTATCTGGTGTGTGTGTGTGTCTGTTGGTCTAAGTCTCAGACACTGGACTCAGACCACAAGTCACAGGGATCCACGTGCCTGCACTCTCAGCAACTGGACTGACTGGAGTGTGTGCATACTGTGCAGGTGAGCACCAAGCCAGACAAACCAGAGGGTAGGATAAAAGACTTGTGAGCTAGGTGCTGATGTGCTCATAAGTCTGGGCTGGATATCATGGGATAAATCTATGAATTGGTTACTGGAGAGACCAAGAGGTCAGGGGTAATGGCTACTGGTGTAAAGCCATATAGGTGTGGACCTGCTTGTGAGATCTGTTACACTTGTGTATGTCTATGCATAAGGGATGCCCACTTGTCAGCAAGGCATCCAGGAGCCAGATACTGGACAAAGATGGGTACTGGTAGGATCAATATTGTATGTATGTTTATAGTGAAGGTATTGTCCACAAATGGTATTTCATCTTGATCAACCCTAGAGGGGAACAGAATGAGGCAACCGGTGTTTGTGTGAGTGCTGTGTTTTCTGTTTGTGTTAATCTGTGTCACCAGACGAGTACATATACATATATGTACCGTACATACAGGCTCAACCTTGTTACTGCTTTGGTCAGGGGACACAGAGCTGCAACAACCTCACCTCTATCAGGCTACTGGATTCAGCATCTCCCAATAGGCAGCAGTGAGATTAATGATATTTGTAGAATAATAACAACAACATGAATGCTTAACATAGTGAAGACTTTTTTCAAATGTCTTTTTCTTTCTAGATCAATGTACGATGGCTTAGAACAAAAATTTAATGACTCACTGTTAAACAATTTTAAGTAGTCTGGTACTGATCTAAGATATGAGATGGAAAAAAAAAGGAGACAATATTTTGCAATTTCTTTCTGTTAAATTTTTTATACTTGTTATGAAAAGCAGGACACTGAGAATTTTGTCACCACTTTTACTCCTGCCTGAAACTTTTCTGAATCAGGAGAAAAAAAAGGTTTGAGGTAATCTAAGAAAGGAGAAATTTAAAGGAAGGCATTAAGCAAAAGAAATTTAAAGCTGGGTATCACTTGGGAAAACTAAACATCTATTAGACTGCATGACTGTTCCAAAGGAACATTTTGGCAGCTGTGATGCTTGGGATATCTACAACTAGTAATTGAGAACATACTCTAGGAAATGGCAATGAAGTAGATGACCTAAATGGTCTTTTCCTCAGTTTTTTGATTGAATTTTCATCAATCTATTTACTCAGATGCTAGTGACTGAATGTTGCTTAATTGCTTTGAAAGCATCAGCCAGCCTATTCTCCCACTGCCATGTGCTTCTCTAATCATACTTGTTGGAATAAGAACACTATAGCTGCAGAATACACTTTATAATGAAGAATAACACTGTTCTGATTTGCTTAGAGAAAACAAATATTTACATACAAGTGGGACCCCCGTAATTTTGTAATTCATTTGTCAACACTCCACAGTACTGTATTCCTAGGTTACCACGTGTCACTGATTAAAAAGCTGTAACACTGTACACACACAATATAATCAGTTAGGTGAAAACAAACCAAAATAATATAGTACAATCTGTCTCAGAGGGGATCAGTACCCATAGTCCAATTTGATAGAGTAGTATCAGTCTGGGATTTCTTACTATACACACGTCTAGACTCATACCATAATTTTGGTTCCTGTTAGTGCTTGCACATCTGGACAAGCCAAGCTTGACTTAACTAGGTTTGACTATACTTGGATCATATTTCTCAGAGTCAAGAGAATGAAATCATAGGATTTTCCACAGCAGAAATAGTTATAAGTACAGAAGTTTCACAGTGTTGTTTTCAGGCTTGCAAATCGTCTGGCTCATTAAGGCCCTGCAGAAATATCATCCCAGTAAATGACATGAATTGCTGTTCCATATCTCTCTACAGATGCACCAGCCGCTCATTCACCTCTGCAGTCTTGGAATCTAATGAATTCCTTGGCTACAGGCTGGTGCACGCAGAACACTGGTGCTGACAACAAATTGCTGCCTACAATTTGGCACAACAGGCTTCGTAGCAATCAACAAGCATTAGCATCGATTGGATTGCCATAGCACGAGCTAGTATAGCAGAATTTGGAGAGAGGGAAGGCTTCAGCTTTAGACTGCAATCAGCCAGCGGAGTCATTGCCTGGTAACTGAGAATTCGAATTTGCATATATTGATGATATTTTGTGCCTGCCTGAAAAGAATTCAGGTGAAATAGATAATGTATCTATCAAGAGAGTGGGAAGCATTTACCAGCAGGGACTGTTTTATTAGTATGAAGCAACCCATTCTGTGGCTCTCACTGAGGATGGTCCTACCCTGGCCCCTCTTACTGGTTTAAACTGGAATTTTATTTGTCCTAGTCAAGTGGAATTGCAAGTCCTTCTCTGTAGAGACAGATATGAATTAATACCAGAAGTTCTACATCCCTGCTCAAAGCTCATGGTAAATTCCATTATCTAAGATTATTTGCAGCACAGGTAATAATAAAAGGAAATTAAATCCTTTAAGGAAGTTCGTCGCTTGAGTACAGACCTGACAAACATACTGTCATGTAAATCCACATGAAATTATTAAAATCCCATTGTTTTAAGATACAGAAATAACCAGTTAAGTCACATGAGTGATTGGCATGCTCATACCTTCCAAAATTCAATAAATGACTTAACATTCCTTAACACTAACAGCTTTACCTTAAGGTCAACCACACCAAAACCTGAAAATGCTACTTAAGGTTTTGTATGCTGTTCTTTGTGAACTTTTCAGACATTAAATGAGGTGGAATTGAGGTACCTGTGATTATAGTCACCGTTGTTCTGCAGTTTCCAAAAGCCCTTGTAGAAAAAAATAACTGTAGCCACAGACAAGGAAAAGTCTTACCACCTTTTTATTCACTTAATACCACTGTCTAATATTGAACTATGATAAAAATGTAGAATTGTGTTAAAGGGGAGCTGTGCTTGCTTCCCAGTCCTACAGAATCTGACATGGGATTTATCTCAGAGAAGGATGGATTCAGCTGCATTTGAATTATGGATCTATGAAGGCATATGATTATAATTGCATTACAGCATCTGGAGTTGAACTATACTATATATTATGTTAACAGGGAACCTGAAATCCCCAGAATCTTTCCAGTAAATTCATTCATGGTAGATCTCTAGACCCCTAAAGATGCAGAGATGCACTGTAGACTTTGCATAGTGATCCTGCATTTTCCACAAGCATTCAAAATGAACAAAAAGTTCATTCAAAATTACTATTCGTTAGCTAACCAAGCCTACTTCAATGATAAAGCAAAGTTAGTTAACATAAATGTGCAAATGTATGTGTATTTCAGAACTGGCACCTGCATGATCATCTGAACTTATCATTGGTAACACATGAAGCCAACAGAGTCTAATCACATTCAGTATTTGCCTTCTGCTTCCTCACAGTTTGTCAGGACAGTTTCTCATGACACAGGACTCTGATGTTTTAGAGTAAGAATAAACTTAGCAGGCAGGTCTGTAATTTAAGTGCCAGACAATAAAAAAAAGAGCTACCCAGAACCTTGTTGATATCATCGGTGAAATAAATAGACCCGATTCGCAGTTGCACTAAGGCTTCTCTGTGCCTTTCTGACTATTCAAAGTCACTAGCACCAGTACCAACAGGTTCATACTTCCCATGAAGGTGCAAGATATGGCACTATTGATAGAAGCAGCCCTCAGTATTAATGACCGTGGGTTCAGACAGTGAGACACTTAACTCAAAGCTTCTATTAAAGGACCTGGGAGACAGTTAGCTGAAGGATGAACACCACCAAAGATTTCCATCCGTGTCTAGGAGGTGTTTCGACTGAAGAGATATTGCCGTAATAATGCTCAAACGGCAGGAAGGAACACAATGTAAGGAAACTGGGAAAATTAATGCTTTAATAACACACAAGTAACGGTATCATCCATTTACCCAAATCAATTAAATGAAGAAGGACATTCTCGTTTCTAGGCCGTTGCTAGGGCAAGATTTGCCGAGGGATCTGCACATTTCCACTCCCCCGTATTTCTGAAGCGCTATTGCCCTCTGGCTGCGAGCCTCAGCCCCTGCACGGAAAACAAATACCTGCCGCTTCGACCCTAGCCCCGGCTAGTTTTGGTTCTAGCCCATGATAAGAGACGTCTACAGTCGGAAGAGCTCAGGTTCCCAAGGCTAGAAAAACTACAGTCATTTTTAATGTCACTCAGTTTTGTTGCTGTGTAAAACAATAAACAAATGTGCCCTGTTCTCTGAGAAAGAACTACCATGGGCTGAATACTGATTTGAAGTGAACCTGGAGTTCTGTGATATTACCAGGAGAAAAAACATAAAATCTTTATGTCTTTTATAACTGGCATTTTTTCAGCAATAATACTTTTTTTTTTTTTTTCCCCCCTTTACCTGACCAGAGATACATTTTTTTACTCCAAGCTCTGACAAGCTTAGGTAATTAAATTTCCTCCATATAAATTCAGTTTTTAAACAGCAAAGAAAGTCTTACACTGATTAGGACAGGGATTGTTGTCTTTTTTAATTCTGTATACAAGTGTGGGTCCTGTAACTATTGATGTTAATAGAAAAAGCTGCCCAGTTTATTTCAAGATTGCAAAATCAAGTGCAGTCAGCTAAGGGGCTTCTCCCTGCCTGCGGGACACATGTCCCCTTCAATCTCCTTCAATTAAGAGCCCTCCCCAGAAAAAAAAGAGAAATAGAGAACTCAAAAGCACTGCTGAAATGTCATCAGTGAGGATGATTAAAGTGCTTCTTCCTTTTGCAGGAAGGACCCCACAGAGGGCATCCTTCCACAGCAAGAATTCATTCACTGATTTCCCTCCAAATGCCTCTTTGGACCAACTTCTGCTGGGTGTATCAGCAGTGAAGCCTAGCGCAGAGTTCAACAAGGCGGGCACTGCTGGTATGGCAGAGGAGCAGCTTTGCCTTTCTTAGCACAATAAAACTGGGCTGAGAAATTCAGTTGAACCAGCAGAATTGCTTTTTTCTTGCCATCTTTTATCCTTCCTTCATAAACCTCTCTCTTCTGTTTCCCTGTGGCTTTTCTGTCCTTCTCTGGCAAATCTATGTAAAACTGTGTTGCTAAATATTTCTGAACTGAATGCTTAAAGCAATGTCTCAGTCTTTTTTTCCTCAGTCAGTGGGGAAGGAAGCTGAAATGGATAAAGTAAAAATCCAGATCTGAGGATTGTAGGAATAACAAGAACTCAGAAAGAATAGGAGGGGATCACGACAGTCTGCTCTAAACCAAAGCTGATTCCATCAGAAGGAGGAAGGCCTTACTAGGTCAGGAAGGCTTTCTACCAGTCAGCTCAGCACAGAGACCTGCAGTATTTTTAAGGGTATTTTTCTCAGGCTACTTTTAACAAGATGACTTTTGCAAAGTCCTAATTCTGCCTCTTCCAACAGATTTGAGGGAGCTTGTTGATGCTAGTGAACTGTGAGCATCTGTCATACATCCCCAACCATCCAAGTTTTCTCTTAAAGATTATCTCACAACTCAGCAGACTTTTTGCAGAAAGTTTCCTCGAAGTGAATGTAAAAGAAATAAAAGCATGTTCCCTCCAGCAAATGTCACCATGGTACTTTTGTTCTGTACCTAGCAAAAAAGTTTTGTAGTAGCAAACCACACAATCAATTTTAATGAAATAAAAACATACATTCTTAGAGAGAAGTTCTGGAAGCAAAGTGGATTTTCATCAGAAGAGTTTCATGAGTGTGTGTCCCTTAGGAGTGTAAGGGATTTAACCTCTAATGGACTGACCATGAGTCAATCCCACCAGTTATTCTCTTGAGCCTGGGCATGAGCTTAGCACAGCTTTGTACTGCATGCACTATAAAAGGGTCAAAATATTCTGGGAATTTCCTTCCCATTCATGTTTTTCTGGTTGGCAGATATCTTTTTTATATTACTAGCAATATCTTAAATGGTTGAAATACAAGACCTTTGGGCACCTAAATGATGAACGACACACAGAACTGATGTATCTTCTCTCTAACAGAGAACTCATTGGAGGATGAGGAAATAATCAGAAAACCATATTCAGTGAATCAGTGCCCAAGTGTGCTCATAATTTTTGTTGTTTGGTGTAAGAGGATTTACTTTTTTTGAAACATGGAAAAGCCTCCTGTGATTCTGTGACCTTATACAGAAAAACTGATATAACTAGTTATGGGAGGGTGAGAAAGAAAATGCTGTAAATTTTCATGGTCCTGGAGTGAACTCATATAACAAGAAACAAATATTTATAAGATGAACCCCTTCAGGGTGTGTGTTACAGATGCTGAGTTTAATTAATAATGTGGCATAGATCTAGCTGGGTGAGGCACAAAGGGTTTTTATCAGCACTGCCAAGGAGCCACCATTTCTCTCTTCTGAGATACTCTTGACTGTCTCAGACTTGGAGAAAACAGGTGACAGAGAGATTTCAATAATGTGGTTCCCTGCATTTTTTGTGCAAATTGCTGTGAGTCAGCAGGAATCCTGAAATGAAACTAGAAGCTGAACATTTTATCACACTATTCATAACTCACCAATGGACTCTATTTCCTATAGCATAGAGCAGAAGAGAAAAGACTTCAGAAGGAGATTAAACCAAACCATGAAGGCACTGTCTGTTGGATACTATCAAACATGACGGTCCAGATGTAAGAAATGCCCCAGGAATTCCCTAGATAACTTGATTTCCAGAATCTAGATATACATATATTTACTTTTACACATACATACGTGGTGTGTATATGTATAAAGAATTCATCTTATTTTTTATGCACACTATATATGTCTTACATACTACTTCCACAGACATCCCTGGTCATTGCTGAGGTTAGATGTGTTAAATGGGCCTTTTATCTTAATGCTGCACAGAGTTCAGATGTGACCTGGAAAATGGTTTGTTCAGCACCAGTTCTGTGGGAGCCTTAGCAGATTACATACACCTATTCCACCTTTCCTTCTTTTGACATACCTGCACTATCAGGGAGCAACTTATTTGGCCACTTACATGTTCATTAATTTCTATTCTCTGCAAGACTACAGCATCTCTAGTGAGCTCTGCATTGGTGTGGTAAAGAGCGCACAGTTCTTGTGCCCACTGCTCACCAGTCAAAGTCTGCCTCTGTGCACACACATGGCTCCGAGGTCATAGCCCCAGCATATTTTCCTTGCATGCATTTCTTCTCTGACTTGCGCTTCCTGTAGATCCTTTTTGCTCCCATGATGCAAGCTTCTCCCTGGAAACAAAACCAAAAATATCTTTCTCTGACACCCACCAGGCTATTTGTACCACCCATTTTTGCCAAGCCTGTGCAATGGGAGCTGTGACTCAAGGGAAGAGGATGGGAAGTCAAATGCCATGTCAGTACACTGGAGCTAATTAAAGCTACTGAAGCTTTAACTGAAACTAACACAGCTTTTCCAATACACACTAAGAAATTATCTGAGGTTACTTATGTATCTGATTCAGTTCTGATTTTGTTCCAAATCCAATGAGTAATTGATCCAGGCCCATTTCTCGTTTATAGATTAGTTTCACAGCAACTGAAAACACAGTCTGATCCCTCTGCAATCTGAGACACAGAGCAGGTCTCTTTCTTTGGTCTGATCTCTTTGGCAATAATTTTGTTCATTAGAAACTAGTAATATATATGTATGTAAATACTTTCCACAGACTCTAAGTTCAGGTTTTACAGGGTTTGACTTGTAAAACTTTGTCTTTTCAATCCTGTCTTCAACACCCTACTAAATAATTCTATCTAGGGAACAAGGCTCAGCCTTGTAATCTCAATGGAAAGCAAATCAAAGGCCACAGCAGCCTTCCTAAAAATAGTTCTGCAAGCTCCAAAGCCAACATCCTCAAAGATAAACTGCAAAATCCTTGGCATTTTTGCTTATGCAAGCACAAGAAAGTAAAGAACAAAATACAGGGGGGTTGCACTTGTTACCTTTTATGCTGTTAAAATTGCTGTAGGAAAGAGAAGCTTTTCATGGCTTTGATTTGCCCATGAAACAGAAGGGCCCAAATGGCAACTGGTGTAAAATGCTATGCCTCCTTGAATTTCAAGGAAGCTGTACTGATTTTCAACATCTAAAGATCTAAGTCACAACTGGTAAGTCATAACATTTTTACTGTGGAGTTGTGCCTTGTGTGAGCAGCTAGTCTGAGTCAATCTACTTTCATTTCATATTCATTATTAAATTCTTTCCCAGTAAGTTATATACAGAAAGACAACCTTTGATGATATAAATGGGTGTTTCTCTTTAGACTTCACTGGAGCCTGTGGTGTTTATATAACCACAGAATTCAGGCCATGTTTTATTCTAACCTGATGTAACACAGGTTGTTGTGTCAAACTTAGCAGAGCTGGGAAGGTGCCCCAAGCCAGGCTCAGGCACTGTGTGGAGCACATTACCTTGCTGGGTACTTAAACAATGGTTCTGGGAGTGATGCAGCAGCAGCATCTGGGATGCAGGGGACAGGGCATGAGGGCCAAACAAACTGGGGAATAAAGTGCCTGACTCCCACAGCAGAAGTACCACTGCTGAGAGAGACAGAACAAGGATGAAACCAAGGGAGTAAGAAATGAGTCTGAGAGGTCAGGAATTTGGAGAAACCAGTGTGAAAGCAACTAGAAGGGTCTCAAGACACCGGCTCTGAGGACACTGAAGGAGGAAGAGAAAGGAGGTAAGGACAGGGAAATTGGATGGAAGATGTAAGAGTAAAGGAGCTCAGGCCTCTTCCAGTGGCAGTGCTTCTGCTGTTGTTGCATTCTTCACCTCTGGATAAGTCTGAGATAATTGCCTGCATGGAGAATGAAACCCAAAATGCTCCTCAGGGCTCTCAGTCTGAGGCCAACACACCTATGTAGTAAAACAGACCCATCCAGTAAGCAATAATCTGATACACCAAACAAACAAAGAAGAGATATTGGATCACACTGGCCTTTAATTGTATGATCATTAGCTGCTTCAGGTCAGATCCCAGCCTCCTTGCTTCTCACCTGGCTATGGAGTTGCCAGGGCCTGTAGTCCTCTTCTGCACACCTCCGATCAAAAATGGACTTGTAGTCTACTTTCACCAGCTGCCACTCTGAACGGTGGCTGAAATGTCCAAACACTCTACAGAATCCAGTAGAAAGAGCATACAGTAAAAAGTAGCACCAGATGGAGTGTGATAGTTACAGAGATACACTCACCCACAAATTTCCAACAGAGATTGCTTTAGAAGTGACAGTCCCACTGATTTTTATTTGACTGACATAGTGGAAGTGATACTTAGATTGCTAAATATCTACAACCCTTTTAAAAATTGCATGTAGCTTTTATCCTGTGGATCATTATTCTCCCACTTACATCAATCTGCAAAATGACTATACAGGGAAGACTTGTGTGGGGCCAGAGACAGTTATACCTATAGGAGTTTGATATCTCAATTGTAAAACTTTCAAAATCCCTTCCACACAAATTAAAATCAGAACCCGAAGGGAACATTCTTCATGCACCTCTATTAACTCAGGCTGTTCTCCAAACCACATATTCTCTTTATTACAGGTCAGTCCATTTTTTTACAGACAGAAACTGAATTTTCCTTCTGTTTTTGCAAATCTGATCTCAGGTAAAATGTCACAGTTTCTGGCACGGTGAATCTAGATTTATGCACCATGCAGAATTCAGCATACCATGTTGAAACTCATCATAATTTTTCATGAGTCAGACTCCAGGCAACATTTTGTCATTCATTTTTACAAAAGAATGACTTAATTTTTCTGTCTGTTTAAAAAATTTTAAAAAAAAAAAAAAAAAAAAAAGAAAGTAGCAGCAAAAACTCTGTTACAAAAATGCCGCAACTTTTTTATTTCAAATATTCATCTGCTGAGCTTTAAACCACATTGAATTTGAGGAGTCAGGTTTCATGCTGATAAGCTAAGTGACAATGTTTTTGCAGCTTGCAAGCAACCATGTTGTCATTCCTTCAATCATATCACAAATAAACACTGATGATTTATAAGCAACAGAAGACTGCATACTCCTGGCTTCAGATAGTACTTGGTTTGGCCCTCAACCAGAAAAGCTATTGTTACGAACAACTCTCGTAAGATATTTATGGTGCAGTTCCCATCAACAGTAGCATGATGTCATGCTCACTTACGTCATGATGAGAGTTTCTTCTCCAGGCTCCCCTAAAACTCCATCTACAAACAGTGGGAGGGACGTGAAACTGTACTTGCTCCAAGATCTCCCTTCATCAAAACTTAACCTAGTAGAGAAAGCAGAATTAGTGTCTTCCTTACTCTCCTCCTACTTTACTTGAGGAGATCCTAGGCCACTACAGCTGCTACAGAGAAGTGGGAAACAGCTTCTGTTCTTGGGTAATGCATTTTTAATCCTTTAAATAACTATTTTTTGGGGAAGCATTGTAAATCAAAGCATTGATCAAACTTGTTTGGCATCATACCACTAACCCATGGCCAACACTTAAGTGGTAGAAACTAATGAAGTTATGTTAGAGATTGATGCCTTACATGCAAAATGTAGTTTAGGGCTAAGATTTTTTAAAAATAAACAAGCAATTTTGAGCATCTTATTTTTGGGTCCCTAATATAAGACATTTTAAGGATGTAAGATTTCTGGGGCACAAGAGCTTTGCCTCTTCTGGCCAGCAGTCTTCCCTGTGGTGGGTGTATGTGTATGTCAAAGTTTGGAATCATTCATCACTTCTTAAACTTGGATCTGTGTGTTTCAGATATCAATATGACACTGATTGTGGTTGAAGTAAATAATGCAAACCAGCACTATATTCTACCTACCACACAAACTTAAGAGTGCTAACTAGCAGATGCACTTTTGCCTTATTGGCTGCATAACCCTGAATCTATTCAATAAAACTCTGGTTCATAGGTCCTGTCTGCCACATTGAAGACAAGTCCATCAGTAATTCTGAAAATAAAGAGTACTTTGGTAACTTAGTAAGAGACAAAGCCATAATCCAGATACATATTACATAAATAACCAAACTCAAGAAGTCAAGTTGTGGTAAACCTTGAAAGTTGTGGAATTACATTGATGATATCTCAGATCTGGCCAAACTGAAACTATGTAAACTGGAATTGCCAAGATTTCTTAGATTTATCTGAGTTAATGTTTGCCAGTATCTTAAATGATGTTTTCTAGATTGTAGCTACAGAAAATTCTGGATGCAACCTAACTGTCTGCTTCCTAGCACGTGAAAAAAGGGACAGCAGACATTTAGCACAGAGTCATTACCAGAGATGTCTGATAGGCAGAGATGTGTGTTTCATGGCAACCAGTACTCCACCTTGATCCAGGTACAGAACACTGTGCTCTTCCTCAAAGATCTGGGGGGGAGAAAAAAAGCATGTATTTATATCTATTTTCCTTAGTATTAAGAAAATGTCATTGTTCTATAAGTACAATCATGACAGAGGACAGGTACATGCTAAGGCAGTTATGAAGCAGAGGAAGACATTCTGTATAGACACCATTTCTGGCTTTTATTTTTTTTCATTTGGGTTGGGTTTTTTATTATTTTTGAGATCCTTAGCTCCCTGCTATTGGTTGACAGAAAGTTAGAAACATGAGTTTCTGCAAAGATCATTTCCCTCCTTTTGATGACAGACTTTTGTTTAAAGAAGAACTTCATGTGTTTGCATGTATCTGGTCCTATCTCACATAAGTAGACGAAAAATGAGGGCTTGTCAAACATTGTAAAATAATTAAATCCCTGGAATATCAAATATTTTAAAAGATTTTATTTTCCTATGTCTTTTTTGTATTAGCTTTCTGCAAGCATCTGCTCTCCAGTTCATACAGCAGCATTTGTCACACTCTCCATGACTTGATAACCCATCCAGAAAATAGAATAATAGAACTTCCTATTCTGAAGATAAACAGATTAAAGGGTAGCAATGCTCTGTTAACAGGTGAGATTCCACTAAATATTAGGAACTTGAATTCACTTCATCATCCAGTCTCTTTCCACATGTAGAGATAGGTAGCTTCAGAAAAGATGCATTTTTCTCCATTAGTTTAAGATCATGCCAAAATAATCCATTTAAACAGGCACTGAACTTTAGACAAGTCAGCATAGGTGAAATGAGTCCTACATGGAGTGAGGGCAAGCAGACCAGTGTAACTGCTGATTCTTGATAAAGTATAAATATGGACAAAGAGAAAAATGATTTGATTGTTACAAGGGATATACAACAGTAAAAGGAAACACATTTTCTCTCGTTAGTATTCATATTTTAATCTGCTTTCTTTGCTACAGGGTCAAACTGAAGTCAAATTGAGTACAATTTTCTGTTATATGAAGTCTAACGAATTATTCAGTCTTTTTCTTCAGGCATCTCTCTATCTCTCAGAAGTGAAGTTTACCCTTTTGTAAAGATTTGCAAAAAGCTACTCTGAACCAAAAGAAACACAAATTAAGTGACAGTTTTAATCTACTTTTATGACATTATCCTATGATTATTATTTAAACTTGTGATTCTGTATCATTTACCTGTCTCCAAGTGTTCCCAGCATCAGAAGAAACAAACATGCTGATGTCATCGTCTGATAGTTCAGTGCCTATATTACCTGTGAGATGAGCATTGATTAGTGATGCAACACTCTAAGTAAACAGTAGAATCAGAAAATCAGGGAGTAAATGTATTTATTTACCTTTTGCAATTATAGAACTTCTAGTTGTAAGAAAAGAAAGACGGGGAAGGGAAAGACTTTCAGTCTGAAGAAAAAATATATATAAGAGATCCAATCCATACAGGTCTACACACCTCCATATGCAAAGGAAATACCCTGATTTGAATCTTATGTTCACAGGAGTAGAGGACTAGAAGTGATCTCCTCAGTCTTGAAGGCCAGTTTCCACAAAAAACATGACAAGTTGAAGGTCCATAAGGACTTCCATTTGATAGCCTGCCTTCCTTACCAATACTGGTGGTGTGACACCTCACAAGCCATTCAACACCCTCCGCACCCACCACAACCTCAAAATTCTGTCAGTGTTTTCACATGATACACAGGCAATCTTTAAGTGTTTCATACCTGAAGCTACAATAATACTGGGGGCAGTGTCTCGGCTGGCGATGTTTCCTGAGGTATAGGGATTCTCTGAAACCTTCAGGTGAAGATGAAGGGAGCAATAGGGCTATGGAGAAAGGAGAAATAAAAGTAAAAAGCTGACACAACATGAAATGCATGCACCTATTTCTACAGGCTTAGAAATACACAGTGTCTTCCTGTATTACTTCCTAACCACTGCATTCAGCCCTTAGAAAGACACAGCCACTGTCTTGATTCTGTTGCAAGAGCTTCGCTATCACTTTCTGATGCAACCTTTTCCCACTGGTAAATTGATTTGCTAGGCTGAATCCCTCTCCCAAGGACAAGATCTTTGAGGCTGTACGCACAAAGGAGGCAACCAAGCTTGCAAGGAAAGGTAATAGTAAGGACTACCTAGCTCCCCCGGCTCTTAGCTCTCTCAGAAGCAAGCAAGGCTGAAATATGATGAAGTGATTCTCAGACCAGCACTGTCCAAGCTATCTCTGCAACAAGATGCAATATAACCCTCTCAGTGTGGTGCTGAGTCACCACTAATTAGCCATGAGAAACAACTTAATTCAGACAGAGTCATACCATTTCTTGACTCTGAGTATTGTTGACAAATGACTCTGTTCTGCACTGTACTAAGAAGAAGTACCAAGACTGGAAAGTGTTAGTTTAAAAATTGTTTAAAACAATGCTTCATTGCCCCATCTGGATGTGACCTTTGATTTTGCAATACAAATGCATCCATGGAAACTTCACCTATTTGTTACTGATTTTGTATGTCAAGTACTCAGATAAGATAGGAGTGGTACAGAATACATCAGCTGAGAAAGAAGGTTAGACAGACAGGCAGATTTCCAAAGTTGCCGTTACAATTCCCCCCAGATCTGTACTGTGATAACTTCTGAAAATTTCTGATTATTTTTGCCCACTCTTGGATTTTCAGTATCTTTTTCCTTCCAAACCTTATGAAGAGCCCTTCATGAAACGTTCTAAAGGAAGGGAGGTAGAAAAATACTGTCAAGAAAACCTGAAACAAACTGACCCAATCGAGGGGGACATCACATGGGAACACAAATACAGCAAAGCCCATGTTTCAGCTTGCATGGATTAAAGATGAGCATGAGAGGCTATGCAGAAGGAACTTCAGGCAGGTCTTTCTGGCTAATATTTTTATTAGCCAGAAGGCTAGGTCTGCAGCCCCAAAAGTTCTGTAACCTTCCTCTGCAGGATACCTAGCCCCACAGGTCATTGGAGGAAGATGACTCATCCATCCCATCTCAGAGTAGGTCTATGACCCTGAAATAAAAATCCCCCTGTGGAGAATGGCAGGGTTTTTTTTGCAAAGGCAAATGACAGTGGTGAGGAGGGATGGGAACTCTCACTTATGTGAGACAGGAAAAGGGGACACGGGTCGTGCAGAAGGGAACACAATCTGCCAAATGGAATGTACTGAGCAGCTTAACTCTAACTGACAGCTTTGTGAGGGCAGCCACTGGAGCAGCCTGAGGGTGCAGGGAGGGAGTGGAAACCAAATCAAGCTGACATGCATGCAGGAAGTGAAAAAGCATTGCAAGAGCATGAATTCTTTCCTTTTACATTTTTATATATTGTGAAAAGACTAAATACAGAAGATATTTTTAAAACAAACTAACATACTCCAAGCTCACTTCAGCATTTTGAAGACAGAAACTAATGGCAGCAACTCAGCCGATTCCCCACGCTGGCAGTCACCAATTTTGTGTTTCCTGTCATTGCCTAGTACCCAGCTGTTCTAGCTGCTGCACAGACACCAAGGGAAAGACAACCACTGCCACGGAGCATTTACAACCTAGGTAGAAGATAAAGCATGAGTGGCACAGGCCATAGCTCTGCTCACTGCCATAGTTCTTACAATCATGGTGGAGTTCATTACATGCTTCCTAATAACTTCAAGCCAGCACTTTTATGCTCCCCTCTCTAGAAGTTCATCACTCCTTAGTAAAATTTCTCATAAATACCCACAAACCCACTTTTTGGCTGTTCTGCAAAGTCTACCCGTACAGTCTCCAATGGCATGACACCCACAAAACAGTTATTAGTGACTGTTCCTGATCAGGAGTGGAGAAAAGTATTATAACACAAGGATGATGCTAGGCACCATTCACAAACCTAGGACTAGTCACAGTATTAGCAAGGAGCAGTGGAGATAAACACTTCCAGGAGAATTATTCAAAACACCTCACTTAGATGCTTAAATTATTCTGTAGCAGATGGCATGAATGCCCCCCCTTATGAGAAAAGGGTCTTTGTCCTGAAATCCTTATAATCCATACAGACAAGACAAACAAAATGTGGGAAGGAATAAACAGATGTCTGGGGAAGGGAGACACAGAGAAAATAAATGACTTGCCCAAGGAAACTGGAGATAGGCCTAAAAATTGAATCAAGATTCTCCTGAGATTCAGCCCTGTGTTTTAACCACAAGACCATCCTTGAAAGCTAATTGATTAACTCTCCTAGACACAACTTGCAAGATAGAATTACTACTCAGTTAAACACTTCATAGCACAAGATAAGTATTAAACAAAACCAGCATCTCTGGCATAACACCTTAGCAGCTATTTTATGAAGATTAAGTGTATTCAACTTAGAAAACAAGTGGTGTAAACAAGAAAAACAAAACCATGGGATTAGATAGAATTTCATTGCTTTCCTCCATCCTCATTATTCAGAGCCATCTCACAAAAAATGCAAATAAATTCTTTGAGTTGCTTTGAAAAAAAAACACCTCGAGTGTACTGTCAGTAGAGGGATGGTTCCGTCTGGCTCACTTAGTGTTTCAACCAGATTCCCTCTTAACCTCCTTAGCTGCCAATTTAGCTGCTACGTCCTTATTTCTGCGTTAATTCTTCCTTAGTTTAGGTTCAAAGACCAGATGCACAGAGGACACAGCATTGCACTTGCAGACTGGGGACTGCCCTGTTACTCTGGGAAAGGGCAGACCCCATTCTGCCAACAAGCTGGAACATATGTCATTGCTGTCTCCTGAGCTACTGCTAGAGACAATTATGCCAAAAAGCAGCAGTGTGAAAGCATTAGTATCTGCTGTGGACTAAGGATGGAAGCTAAGCTAGATGTACGATGGACTATTAAGAATTCACTTTGCTATCCCATAAGAAAAAGCAGAATCATGCCAGGAACAGTAATATGTAGAAGGAAAAGGAGAAACTGATGTAAGGAGGTAAAAAAAAGTGGTGATACAGGGATAGACAGAGTGTGACTAAAGAAGTGAGTGGAATTTGTGAACTGTTTAAATACTACAGTTATGTCACATTGACAGGGAACAGAATTGCCTCAGAGCAGGAAAGAATTCCTTTTCTCCACATTTTTCCTCAGAAGAATGTCCTTATTTCAGGATCCCTGACTTATTTCCAGGCACACACAT
This sequence comes from Athene cunicularia, assembly GCF_003259725.1. Classification (NCBI taxonomy): domain Eukaryota; kingdom Metazoa; phylum Chordata; class Aves; order Strigiformes; family Strigidae; genus Athene; species Athene cunicularia. The sequence goes on from NW_020799105.1 coordinate 14,485,945, forward strand.
TTCCAGTGCTCTTGCTTCAAAAATTTCCCTACCACTCCCAACTTGTGTGGTCTCTTCTTTATCATTTCTTGAATTTTTTCATTCTATATTCTGCCTTCATCTTCCCCCACCATTAAGTGTGAAACTCAGATCTTTAAATAGCTTGTCTCTCTCTTGCAGGTTATTTTACTCGGTGGTTTTGGTGCCTTTTCTTTATCATTATCCTCCCTTTCTCTTGCAGGCTGACTGCCTGCTCCTGTAAAAGACATAACAAGTCAGTTTAGTCCAGGTTTCATCTATTTGCTTTCTTGCAAATTTGCAAGTTGACCACCTGACACCCTGCATGCTCAGCTGATAATCCCTGCTCTGATACCATTCCACTAGTTTGCTACAATCTAAGCATGAAGAGGTGCTCAGACACACTCAGACAAGGAAAGAGGCCTCTTGCCTGTTTTTCCTGATGTTAACGAAGAAGAAAAATAAACATGATTGAATATTCCTCTGGCTTTATCACAGGCAAGGGCTAAGTTCTTTTTCATTCTCTCTCTGGAAGAGCAAAGACTGAGCTACATGGTTTAGGTCCACTGAGGATTTGTTCTTTACCAAACTTACAGACAGATTTCCACAGATGCCCACAGACCTGAGATGCCTACCCCAGCCCCAATCACGGAGCATTTAAGAAGTGGCTGCTTCCCAGTGCAAACAGGATGACAAGCCTACATCAAGCCTGCACAGGTGGAAGCACTTCTCAGAGCAAGTACACGCAGAGTAAAATAAAAATGAACCAGTATTTAAGTAGAGGTTTGTGCATAGTGAAGCTACAAGGATGCAAATGCAATCCACAGAGAACAAAATGCTTCTCTGGGTCAGTTCTCACTATGTACCTACAAGTGTCCAGACTCATGACCCTTTGTTCAAGTCTACCACCCTCAAGGGAATTTCAGTTTTTCCAGGCATATATGGTCTAATTTTAAATGAAATGAATTGTTCTCAGGTGCCAACGAGTATAGCAGCAGATACAGTAAAGCTGGTAAGGCTTAAGGGAGCCATAATCCCCTCTATCCATAAGAACCATCCAGCCCTGGTTTATATGGAGTCATACAACCACTTCCACTGTATCATGGATAACTGCAGGGACAGCATACCCTTGTATATAAAATACACAGTCCCTGCAAACGACGGTTTCATAAGGACCCCACAGAGTAGTACCTCTGGCTCATTTATAACCACAATGGCAAGTCAGATCTCTCTTGATTGGTGAACAACAATACCAAGAAAGACCTTTTCTCAGAACTCAAATTTCAAATTTATGGAAAAAGAATAACGTTTACTTTGATTATTTTACTTGCCTGCATAGTTTTTATTTCTTTTGTCTTGCCAGCCCCCTAAAATATTATACTATCTTATCATATAATAAAAATCTTGGGTTGCTGATAAAATTGGTCATAATTTGAAAAAGCCAAGGTGTTTTTTTTTTACCAAATATGTTCACTTGAGTGAAAATTAGATTACAATCTATTTGAAACACATACACTACTACACATAGCCCCTTCCAAAAAATTCAATTGTTTTACATCTACAAAGTTTTCTGAATATCATCTTTTCAGTTTTCATCTCATAAAAAGTTTTAATTTTAAAATGCCTTTAGTTACAATTCTTAAAACCTGGAAGAAGAAAACAAACCCAACAAATTTAGTCATACTCTGAAATAACTCTTCTGTTTGACCCCCAGTCTTCCCTATTCATTTTTTCCAAACTGGATGAAAAATGCTAGGCTTGCATTTTGCCTTAATAAAAAAATCAATTCTTTGAACAGTTTCAAATATCAAGTTATTTATTCTTTGCTCTTGTAATAATGCACAGGATTCAGTTAAGAGATTAGTGTAGCATTCAGCTACTTACCACAATGCACCAAATATAACACTGTTTCAGATTCTAACAAACTTACAGCCTCAAAATGAGAAACAACTTTTTTTTTTCCTTTTTTTTTTTTTTTGATGGAAAACAACATGCAGGTACAGGACAGCAGGAGGAAGTGCAGTCTAAAAAATGCCCCCGATTCTGCCTGCAGTCATGTTAGAATTTGTGTAACATAAAGGTATTGAGAATCCCAAAGGCTAGGGTTATGAGTATTACCCCACTACAGTGTACAGATTATACTGCCTGAAAAATACGTCAAGAGCAGACTAAACTTTTTATTTTGACAGAGATCTCCAATTCTATTCACACTGGTTATATTTCACTTTCACCCTTGGAACCTGTTTACCTATAACGATGATTAAAGACTTATCTAAATGTTGATCTATATCAGTAAGTACAAAGATAGATACATTATACACCCAACACATAGCTATACATATATATTTGGATGAATGTGTCGATTTTCACTTCTGAGATCAAAGAGAAATGGATAAATATTAATACTGCCAACAGAGCAGCCTGAAAGAAATAAGAGCCTTCCTTTCCTCTGAACCTGTCTCAACTTAATCAGGTCCTGAAAATTCCTAAACTACGATAGCTCACTCCTCCCATCTAGTGTCCAGAGAACCAACTGCGCAGAAACGGCATCCAGCTTCACCTACTGTTCAAGGGGAGACCATCAGTTGTGCAGAAGGAAGCTATCTACGATGCTTCCTTATGTTCCAGAAATTAAATTAAGCAAAAATTACAATGCCAGCTCTTGCACTATTACCTGGCCGCCCAAGCTGATGTACTGCACTTTTAATATGCCATACTCCCTCCATGAGATACATTGCATGGAGATAGGAGCTGCCTGCTCCTTCTTTTGTTACCTGGTAGAAAAAGATTGTTCTGGGATGTTACCACCCCCCAAGCTGCCCCCAGGTACTTACTAGGAGACAGTGAACGGGGTTTCCTCTCAGATCAGTGTCCGGAGCCTGCAACAAACTCCAGTCTCTCCCTTTATTGTAGGTGATGAAAGTTTTCACTTGGTTGTCAATCTTCTTGTTAGCCAAGAACATTCCCTTTATCCCTGCTACCTAGGAAAAATTGACATGGCTGAAAAATAGATCAAGCCGATGCAGGTTCTGTGCATGTGTCTCTCTTGCCCTGTCAAACCCAACAGGGACCTGGTGGCTCTGTCAATGTGGGAAATGATAGGGCAAGAATTGCCAAGCAGTAGGAAGGCAAATTGAGGTGCTGAGGACAAGATAAGACCATCACAGGTGGAAAGGTGACAAATAGAAAAGAAAGCTTATATTTCAAAATCATCATGAGAACATGGTAAGATGTCAATAGCATTATTTGTGAAATGACAAACTCTCAACTGTGTAGGCATCCTTCCTCCTGAAAGATGAAATAAGTACAGGGCAATTATTTGTCTCTTGCACTGCAGTAGCAGGAAACAGCAGCAATTCTGGCCTTGCAAAGAAGATGGCAACACACACATAAACTTGCAATTCAGTGCTTCTATTCTCATATAGCCTAAGACATTTCATCTGAGGATCCCAATGCATTTCATAATTATCAGTGTTTCAACTTGGGGCACGGAGGTATTTTTATTACTTTTTTGTATTTTGAGGAAACCAAATAACTGGTGATTCAAGCAAGGCCACCCAGAATGCTAGTTATAGAGCTAGCAATGAGATTACAATCCTTTTTTTTTTTTTTTTCCTGGTGTTTTACCCAGTAGCTTTACTCTATAGACCTGAAGGAGGATTTTGGAAAGGTGTGATGCTAACAGACTCATATTGGAACCAAGCCCAAAAGTGTCTTAGTGGGGAGAAAAAAAGTCAACCTCAAACCACAACTCACACTGCAGAATGTTCCCATCTTCTCAGCACACTGAAAATCAATAGCCCAATAGTTGCTTCACCTTGCGAATGAATTTGTTAGGCTGTCATTCTGCAATCTGAGTGCTGCAATAAAAAGGGATGTGAAATCTGGAGAGCGGGGAAAGTGAGAAACTTTTTGGTTTCCAGCAAGTCTGTTCAGTCATCCACCACATCTCTTCTGACGTAGAGCTAGTACACAGAATCATTCATATGGACTTTTTTTTTTTCATAGAGATTATAACTTAAATGGCATCACATGGTAAATGGTTACGCAACAGACTCAAAGTTTGTTCCAGCTCAACTGATTTAATTATGTGGCTGGATTTGGACGCTACAGCTTCCAGTGAAGAGGACCTTACAGGACTTTAAGTTACATGCTGTAGGACTACTAGTGTACCGTGCATAGGTGTAGTACATTGGTGTACTTAGTCATCCTGAGTAGTTTTCTGCTATTGCAGAAATGGCACTGAATTTCATTTGAGGTTATGTAAAAACTTAGACATGACTTGCCATAATGGACAATAGTCTTTAAATTAAGTAGTTAACTAATTTATTGCTAATATAAGCATAAAAAGATAATACTTCCAATTTCTTAGCTGGAATGTGTAGTCCCACCCAACTAAGTATTCAGGATTTTTTTGGTTGTAGTAGAAAGGCACTCTGAAAAGACAAGGGTACTCTGTCTCCCAGTGATATTGCATGAATAGACAGGGCTGGAAAAATAACATAGTTCTGCCTTTACTACCAGAGGCCAGAGCCTATAGCTCCATTTGTACTTTTCTTTGTTGTTGTCCTGAAATAGTTGTATTATATAGTCCCTGGGAAATGCTGGCCATAAATGATTAAAGAGCGTTTTATATATCAGGTGATAAATGTGTTCTGAAATCCTGTGAATTTTTCTTTTTATGATTCTAGTCATGGGCTGGGACTCAGAATCCTTTCCCAGGAAAGCAAAGCGTAAGTTATACTGTCAGTCTTGGATAGCTTTAGCTTAAAAAAAGACCACACACACTATACATGTTTGTGTACTCTCAGTAGGAAGAGATACACCTAATGTATATACACAACCTTGACACACACAATGATCTGTTCATCTCTGCTGTTCATACAATCGTAAGAGAGACACTCACGTAAGTAAGTGCATGACCACCAGTGGTCAGAGAGAAAAGCACTCACTCCATCAGCTCCCACACAGGTATTGTAGACAATCCTCACCGCCCCGAATGCATTGTGTGCAGATACAAATGCTGTCTACAGTTTTAGAAAGATTCATACAAGACACTCAAACACATAACTCAAAACACATGCTTCACTCCCTATCAAAAACTTCATACATCAAACATATACTTCCCATCCAAGATTCACACTGCTAAAAAAAACAAGTCCCAGAGTAATAGGCTTATATACTATAGTTACAGACACATCTCCTCATAGTCTGTTATCACTTCAGGCTTGTCTTGCTGTAGACCTGTCCAACTACAGAGCCAAACCACATCACTGGGGAGGTGCAGAAACTAGAAAGGGCACTCAGACCCAACGGCCAGAAATTTTTGCTCTTCCCTTGCTCTAGGATATGGTCTCTAGACAGCCCTTTTGTGACTGCACACTCACGAAGGTGGTGAAGAGCTATTCTCACACCCCATGCAGAAGCTGGAATAGTGTCCCTCCAGGAGTGATCTCCTCATCCTCTACAAGGTCCAGCAGCAGAAAAGCCCCCACACTGAAATAACAACCTCTGAGTGAAAGGCTCCTGATGACTTGCAGGAGAATAGAAGAGAGAACATGATGAGGCACCATGAAAGAACATTTTTTCTCTTCATGTCCAATGCAATTCCCCGTTGAGCAGCATTGAGCAGATTTATCCTTGATTAGTATCAGTTTAGGAAACTACACACACAAACACATTCACTACAGTGCAACCAGAATTTACTTCTAACACCTGACAAACATGCATACAGATACATGCACATTAAACAGGTCTTTCTCTGGCATCTTTTCAATCTTGCTTTTCTAAATATAACACTGTCACCGCAGAGGGACTCATTTTGTAATCTCTCCACTTCCTTTTAATTTATCTATGGATTTTTTTCTTCTCTCGTCTTCATATCCACTTACCCCCAGAGCATTCATCATTTGCAACAACCCTACAGAGAGAATCACGCTAGATGGCTTTCTGTTCCCTTCCAGCGAGAACATCAAATTGAAAGGAAGGTTTGTGCCAGGTTCAGTGTCAGCCAATATTCTTTATATCTAGATAATCAGCAGATATGACATTACAAGTCTGATTCCATCAATTTCAATCCAGGTTACTGTGTGGTGTCAGCCTAGTAAAACAAAACAAAGGTTGTTCTTTCCCCCTGGGATGCAGGACACCCTGCATAGTGCAGCAAAACTGCTTCTTGAGTTGACAGCAATAAGCGGCAACAGTTTTTCCATGGGCTGCCAGCACTGCTGAGAGATTAATAGTAAAAATCTCCAAATGACTGAAATGCCTGTCTCCATCCTCCTACAGTTCATCTGCATTTATGTACAACACTTGAACTCTCTGGACAATTCAAGCTGGTTTCCAAGTAAAGGGCAGCCGAAGGCAAACTACATAGCAGAGCTAATATTCAGATGGTGATGGGGAAAGCCATGAAGCATCTTCATTTTCAGAGGAACTCAGATCTAGTTCATGGCCTTTATCCTAAATGGTCCGAAAATCCCCTAGAGGAGACCTGAAAAGAGAAGCTGTCCTTTGAAACTGCAGCTGAGGACTGAATTTCTACTTAGCCAAGTGCTGTCTCCAGAAGTAGAACAGGCAGCAGAGCAAGAGAATTACAAGGGCACATTAGAATTTCTCTTCTTAGGATCAGTTGTCATAGAAGACAATGCAAATCGGCCTTTTCATAGGTGAGCTTAGGCAGAATGTACTTGTCAGAAAAAGGCTCAGGAGTAAAAGTGACATCAAAATGGGGTAGGAGAGCTTCCATGACCATGGGATAGCTCAGGAGGGCGTATCTAAAATCAGTTCAGTTCCAAGAATAGTCCAAGCTGAGGAAGGTGACAAACATAGCTGAAAACTTCTGTCTCTCCTTACTTCTAAACCACGAGATTAGACTGTCAGAAATGCAACAAAAATTGGAGAATCATGCTATTCAGAGTGTTGGGAGCTTTCAGAGCCATAGGCTGGACCAACATGGGTCAGCAGGATTTTGGAAGAGAAACTTAATGAGCTCCTCTTAGGGACTGAATGAACTATTCTACTACATTCTCCAATGCATATCTCCCTATGCACAAAAGAGCCACGAGCTCTTCCTCACCTGAAAACTACAGGAGAGTACAGCAGTGAAAGTGTTCATAATATTAGACTGGGCCCAAATTCAACACCTGTGTAAAACTTGTCCTTGAAACTCATAATTGCATTGAGGCCCTTAAGTAAAAGGAAGGTAAAACTATGGTTTTAGTCACTTTTTGGCTCTGCTGTTCGCTTGCATATTATGAGACTAAAGTGCAAGAAGGAAAGAGTACTGACACCATGTGAGATCCTGAGATACACATGATATGTTTGGAGTCATGACATACCTCATAGAGGTCAATCATCACATTCCCCTCCAGCCCTTGACTACTCTTGACATTTTCCAAGGCCAGGGTGAAGTACACCCCTCGGGTGTCGGAGATATACAGATTGTACGTGTCGTTCTGGTTCCACTCTTGTACAGCTGCAAACACCTGATTCTCATCTGTGCTGATAACATGCATGTCCTGGGGAAAGGAAAGAGAGGAAGGTTACTAGAGGGAGCTCTGCTCCATCATTTCCAAGGACATCAAAGTAATTGTGGAGAAGCAAGGGGTATATTTAGGCCGGATTTTAATCAGAAACTGTAGACAACACTCTTATAAGTGGATAATTCCATCCAGGAATATTTTACACCAACTCTCTTCTGCCAGTTTTCAAAGTGGTAATTAACTGATGAGGCGTTAATTGAACATTTACATTGGCAGTACAGTGTTATACAGCAGCACTTACCCCCCCTACCAACACTTACATTTTAATGAGTACTATCTTTGGGGGGTGGTGGGGGTGGTTTGTTATTTGGGGGTTTTTTCTGGCACCTGAGTGATTCCACTTGTGATTGTGACTGTAGATATTAAAAATGTGGGGTTTGTTCTATAAAAAGAGGAAAAAAGCAGCATCTGAAAACGTTGCTTCTTGCCTAGCGTTCAGAAACCTTGGGAGGTGATACAAGAAGGATCTAATAGGTTAATGTCTGCAGCCAGTGCTGCTGTTATTTATTATTTCTAATGACAGTGTGGACTAGAAGCCAAGGCCCTGGACCACTGTGCTAAACAGCCCCCATGAAATATAACAGAAAGACAGCTCTAATCCTCACTAGATGTAACGAGCAGAATTACAGTTAGATCACTAGTTTATGAGTGAGGTGTTTTTTGTTTTTTTTTTTACTCTGTTTGTACTGTGTGTTACAGCAGGCAGGAAGCAATTAAAAGATTGCATAATTAAAGAAAAAACAGAAACTATTAAACCTGATTTGCTCTTTCAGTGCCTGGAGAAATTATTACACAGTGGAACAAGCCACCGAGAGAGAGATTGTTATAATGAAATTCCCAGGCTCTATCTGCCCAGCACAGGCACCCTGATTTCTCTGGTGCAATAAAAATCTGTGAAGGTAGGAAAAGTGATGTAGATTTCTTAGCACCAGGTGATTCCCAGAAGATTCAGCTATTCTATCTGTTTCAGGCAGATATCCCGAAGTTATTCTGCTTCCATGAATCTCAGCCAGGGCTTTCTACATGCAAAACTGGGAACTTTTTCAGAAAATATACTCTTTGGAAGCTAATGCTACTTCTTCCTTCTGTTAGTAATAGCCTTTGACAATTCACTTTCTCGTGGTCTTGTAGAGGGAATTAATACTTCCAGATGGAGCCTTGTAATATACAGATGAAAAATAATATAATGAAGAAATCTGATCTATAAATTTGAAAGTGGATTCACCATGACTTAAGATTCAGAACAGTTGTTTGTTCATCCAGATCCAGAGATGAGTATGGAATGGATGAATATTCATTTGATTTACTTGCTTCTTTCCACTGGAGAAAAATATAACCTAGAAGATGGGTTGGTTTTGTGGAGGAACAGATTGGCTTAAATCTTGAGGCAATAAGAAAGGCAATATAAGTCCACTGCCTTCTACTAATTGTGGCTGTGAATAGAAATCCTCTCTTAGCTCCAGCTGTGCTAGTAGAAATTACTGCTGCAGCTGTTTGTCAGAGGCTCCTTATTTCAGACTGTCATCTTAGTCAATCTGCTGGTAGATCTACATGGCTAGGTGTTCACAATGTGCTTACAGCAACACTGGATATCACACTTCTAATCTCAAGTTTAAACTTTTGCATATGTGCATATGCACATGGGCAGACCCCTCTATTTAAACGTAGACAGAGATTATAAGTAAAACTTGTTTTGTCTAGTGAATGCACAGTTTCATTAACTTAACATTTTAATCAATAGTTTTGTAATAACCAGGGGAGACAGGTAAAAAGATATTTTGATCAACACCAGTAAAAACAAAAGGCAATTTAATGAATGCTTAAGAAGCAAATAAGTTAATTTATTCACTAGATGCTTCCTCAGTGTTGATCAGATCATGCTATTAAACGCAATTGTAAAGAAGATCCCAGTAAAGCTGAAAGAATTTAAGCTTAGAGAAGCAGTGATTACAACAGAATTGGCATAATATACATAGCACAGAAAGTAAAATAAAATAGCGTTCCAACTGTTTGCCTTTGGGGATTAATTGTCTTTTCCCTTACTATGGCTTTGTCCAATAGATGCAGTAACAACGCAAAGTTTTGATACAAAGGGATCAGTATATAGGCATCAAACAGGCCTTTGACCAATATCAGGAATTTTTTGGTTTCCACATTGGGAAAATTGGGGGTTGCTTTTTGGGGAGGAGGAATAATACACAAAGAAAGCTTTCATCTTGATAAGGAGCAAGAGCTTCACTGCATCTTCCACTACTACACCCTGCAGAAAGGGAAGAGGACAAGAGTGAAGCAAGGCACCGTTCTCAGTCACTGTCATCTTCAGGGGCTCCCCACACAACTGAGAACCTGAGCTTTCCTACTCTGTTCCAGCACACAGCAGAAGTAGATTAGTATGCAGTTCTACTATCTGTCCCTCTTGCCTTTCCAAAGACAAAAGTAAGAGCATCATGCTGTGCATGGGTTTGATCAGGTATCTACTCAAATGACTAAAGGCCAGGGCTTTCTGAATTACTAAATAGGCTTCAGTTGCCCTTTCTGCACTTGGTCAGATAACTTTTCTTCTTGGCAAGTTAAATAGCAGGGATGTGTAATGCCTGTTTTATCCTGTCAATTACTGGGACTGTCAGATCTTTTTAAGGTCTGTATTTAAGGATTTTTTTGTGGTTATTGTTTCTTCCATCAGGATGTGCATCCTGAGGTTGAAAGATTATGATGAATTTAAAACAGAGGTACCACACACACCCATCCCATCAGTATTCAGCCCAGCATGAGTTAAGGACAGGTCTTTTTAAAAGAGAAATTGCTTGGCTTGCTTCCATATTCACAGATGTCTGCCCAGTGCATTGGTCTAAAGTGAAGTGAATGTATCCCACGTGTACATTTAAGGTGATTATCATGACTGACATTACAGTCTGTGACAGAGCCCACATTGTGGTGCTGTGGTACAGAATATAGGCAGTACCAACCCACAGATCAACATCACTGCAGAAATGAACAGGTCTCAATATAGACCATTTATGAAGTTAACACCACCTGTATGCACATACGCAGGTATTTTCTTGTATGGGAGAGAGTTTCAAGTTCATTTAGGCTTTTAATCAAACTGGCTACCAGGCTGTCAAAGTCAACAAGGATATTTTAGTTTTGATTTGCTGTAGCCCATGCCTGCCTGAGCAGCAGTATCACCTGCCAAAGCTGCCTGCTGTCACACCCCTCCAGTTTAGGAAGAGTGAAATGCAGAGACAAAAAGCTTGCTATTTCCATCTTCACTTCCAGAAGTCGCTTAGTACTGTTTACCATATTTGGCCCCTCTTTTTTAGCTGAAGGAGATAAAAGAGAATTTAGGCATAAAAGAAGCTGTTTGTTTCAATTCCTTGAATAGTATAACACTTTGTGCATTTTTAATAAAAGCAGCTATCCTGCTTTGATAGCAGCCTACTAGACAGCCACAGCTTCACTGTAGCTCCTTCCAAGCCAAATGTAGCTCTTCCGTCTTTGAAGATATTCCGAGATTGTGACAAAGCACCTTATCTCCTTAAATATCTGTCATTTTCTTTGGGTCAAATAACATGAATGTGTTGCTCCAATTCCTATTCTCTGAGAAAACATTGCAATTCAACTGTAGTACATTTTTCCTGGCTCTCCAGAGATCTCTTTGAGAAGGTGAACAGTTGGAAAAATAAGTATGTGCTAAAGGAGACAACCTGTTCAGAGCAAGCAGTCTCTCTACAGATGATCTGAATCAGCTGTAAATGACAATTTTGATTTGGATGTTACAATAACTGTGCTAAAAATGAAACTCCTTTGCTAAGGGCTACTTTAAATAACACCTGTTTATATTTGACCTGAACTGATCGCGTAATTCCTTCCTGCTTGGACAGGAAGTTTCAAACCAACCTATCTTTAAACACTACTGAAGATTTTGGGGTAGACCACAGGTCTTCTGTGTCAGAGCCACTGGTAGAGTCCAAAATGTCCTGTAAGCTGTTTTTTCAGGTGATGTAAACAGGAGCAAAGGGTACAACAGCAAAGTAAGGTATGGCATTGAAGGCCTGGGTTTGAGCTGCACTCTGGTTATATGAAGGTCACCCATTCAATCCAGTATAAACAGGTCAGTTGGGCTGAGGAATCAAAGACAGCCAGCTGTAATATTAGCCGAATTGTTCCTTTGAATATTTACACCTACAAAATCTGGTGCACTTTCAATTTCTAGGAACAGGCTGACCTTGCCCCTTTTTTTTTTTTTTTTCCATTTTGACAATCCTTGCTTACTTTCTGGGAATGCATTTGTCTCTAGATGTTAGACCTCACATAGAATCCATTTCCTACCTTTGGGATTAAATTTTATTTAAACCAGACTATATCAAGAATGAAAAGGCCTCAAGAAAAAAAAAATCCTGTCTTTGTTAAGAAGCTATGAGGAGCCCAGCTGCAAAATGATGATTTCTTCAAAATGGAGCAAACATTTTATAGAGGTCTTAAAAAAAAAATTCAGCTCCAAAATGCAGCAATAGCCTTTCAAGCTCCAATGCTAATTCACCATTGTTCTTAATTAGGGAAGATATGGAGCAGATACACAAAGACATCTCTTTGCTTGGTTCCCATTAAAATCTGCTAATGAGGCACAGCACAGAAAGCAACCCACACAGGACGGGGACAGGAGAAGGGCATTTTAAAACCAAAAAAAGGGGGGGGAAAAAAAAAAAAAGCAGAAAAGAGAGTCCCCATCAAAACTTAATTAACTAACCATAAAGAAATGGTAATTGACATGAGCTGTGGTATCCGTCTACTTTTCATGCTGATGTCCTTGACTAGCCAAAGAGCTGACTTTGTTTTCAGTCCTTTCTTGCTTGCAAATGTTCTGTTAAAGAACTATGTTTTCACTCATTGCATATCATCTTGCAGTTACTTGTGTTGGATTTCAGAATTTCTGTACAATCAAAATATCTGTAGGTTCATATGAGCATTCTGGTAACAGCAACCTACCTTGGGCAAGGAGTACTTTGGCAGCTTCATTTGTGCAAATGCATTCCTCCTGTAAGAAACGTAATAATGTGGTCTTCCTCCTGATGTCAACTACGAGAGAAACAGGAATGTTATCATCAGGATTTTTAACTTTTTTTTATTATTATCATGGAAAATACCAAGCAAAAGCTGTCAAGGGAAATACTACAGTGTTGGTGGCAATGGCTTAAAACTGCAGCACTATAACAGCTGATGAATAAAAACCGATCCAACTGATGGTGACTGAAGAAGAAAGCAAGAGGAATTTAATTTTCTGCAGAGAGACAAAGGCCATAATTTCAGGTAAAAGTCTGGGGAAAGTGAAGTCCTGGCTTCACCTGGGCCATTATGTCACCTGCTGATACCACAGCTCTCCTCTGCCTTACCACAAAACAGCCTGTTCTTCACTATCTGCAGAGCTGCCATGTAGGCTATGGGTTAGATCAGCAAATTGGCAGACATGACTCTTGATTTCTATTTCTGCCTCTACCTTTGCTTCCTGTGTGGCCCTGTACAAGCCATCATATGTATCTAAACATTCACAGCTTTTGAAGGCAGTTGATTTGGTATTTCTGTAAAACTGGCCATTTATTTAAGTGCCTAAATACTGATGGCAAGACCTTGAAAATACTGGGTTAGAGCAATGTGAGGTTTCATTTTCTACCAGCTATTAAGGGGTGGAAAAAATAGAAAGAAAAAAAACCTGTCAATGTTATCTGACTTCCAGTGCAGCTGAAGTATAATCAATGTTTGTAAAGTACATTGAAATCCCTGGATGAAAGATACTGAAGAACAAATATTCCAAGGGATTCTCCATGCAGAATTTTGCTTTAATTGCCTGATATCTGGGCTTATCAAGACTTTTCTTTAGTAGTAAGTATTTTAAAATGCACTGCAGTATTTTAAAACACAAGATACACAGAGACGAGGTTCATACCAGATTAAATAGTAAGAACCATTTCTTATTCTAAAACTCTTCAATTTATTTTTTTAATAGAATTGGGCAAAAGTTAGGTGAAAAAAGGCCAGAAGCATTGTTTATGAGACACTGTGAGTTTGTAATAAAATACAGTGTAGTGGGAGAAATAAACCCATATTCCCTTATCCTCACACTTTTGAGCCTACTTATTCTCATGCCAAATGCTTTAGCTGCAGAAAAGCTAGATGGAGATCAAGGAAGGTAGGGAAGGGTAGGGGCAGGTGCTCAGGGTGTTCATCTATTCTTCCAAGCCTTTTCTCTCTGCTATTCATCATCTCAAGAACTGTGCCTGGGATAAGGCAGGGTCCAGCATCAGCCACTGTTTAACTGTTCCTTGCCAGCCAGGTACATCCAGACACATATGAAACCACCTGAAGTATCCCATTTCAAATGACCAGCCAACAGTGAATTCACTGACTACTTAGAATAAGGCAGAGTTTGTTTTCAGGGATTACAATATTATTATTTCATACCTGTGCATGTCAATTATTAATGATATGCAAGTAATATCTCTTTGACCTGTTATATTTATTTTTCTTTAAGAATCCTAAGAAGTTTAAGGATTAAAATGGGAGCTTTCCAAATTGATATATTACATGACACCTTCTCAAACTGCATTACAAACACAAATCTATAAAGTTGTGCAAAGCCCATTGGGCATTAAAGGGAACAACATAAGAGGCCGCCTCTCTTCATATGTTCCTCCTTACGTTGTGCAGCTAGCACGGAGGTAGAACAAAGCTGAAATTTGACAGCACTGGGAACACTATACTACAGCTTATAGACAGAAAGAGAAATGCATCAAAATACAAGGGCTATCCAGAAAGGTAGATAATCTCTCCAGTATTGACTTCAGATGAGGCAAAGGGGTTGGTTTCCCTACAGTGTGTATTGACATTAGGTCAGATCAGAGAAGACCAAAAATCTTGAAGAGCACAAAACCAAGGCATCAGTGATGAAGTAATGAATCAATTCACATATGAAGATAAATTCTCCAACTCCTGCGTCACTCAAGCCACAAACATAGTCACTCTGAAATGAGAGGGCACGGCTGAACACTCATGTGTGACTGTTTTCCTTAGCATATAAACATTTCATTTATGCCTCAGACACACTGGGCACAAAACCTATTCTGGAACGTATGTCCCAGATTTATTTGTGGATGATTTAGACTGGTGTTTATGACTGAGTTCATTAACTGAAGGTAATTAGCAATCAACTCACCCAATTTAAAATATCAGTCCTCTCTCTTCCCTCCACCCCCAAGCATGGCAGAATATAAACTGCCTGGAAGACCAGTTTAGTCCTAATGATTTCCAGTTCACCTCCATGTTCACTGCAATTCTGTTGTTATTTTTGTCCTCTTCAACTGTTATTAAATGGACACTGGTGGAAGCCTAATGAAACCCACAGTAGTTCAGATCTATTCACCAGCTCTCACCTGGAACACAGCTTGGCTGAGTACATCTCATCTTCAGCCTTTTCACTATAATCACAACTGAGGCATAACAATAAAGCCTGATTAGTCCTTCTCTGGTTCTTCCCCTGACTCCTCCCTCCTTTCTATTTCCCTCACATGCTCAAAAAAGCTTTGGTCTATACCCTTGCAATAGCAGAAGACTGACACATCACTTCAAGCTGGGGGGTTAGAGCAGTAATCCTGGGGTGCTGATGAGATTGCAGGGAGTGGCACAGAGCACTCCAGTACATATGGTGGATGCTCCAGGCAGAAACTCTATGATCCTACATTTACAAGAAACTAGAGGTAAAAGGAACATTGTAAGGAACTGCTACAATCCACTCAGTGCCTTTATTATTTGGATCCAGTCTTGCCTAATTAATTGGGAGCTATCACACACACACACACACATGCAAAGGAATGGAAGAGAAAATAATATAAAATAGAATAATACAATATAAAATAGTAGAATAAATAAGAGAAGACGGTGTTCTGCACCTGAACAAAGACATAATCATCCTGGACAATCAAGGAGTTATGGTCAATATATCCTGGAAAAGGTTTGCTGCGAGTGGCTTCACTGCAGTTCTGCATCTTGCAAGTGATGTATTGGGCATCTGAAAGGAAAAAAACAAAGTCAAAACACTTAAGACCCTGAGCACAGATTCTTCCTACTGTCACAAACTTATTTTCTGAGGCATCAGTGCCGTTTCCCAGCCTCACACGACATGAAGTGACATCAACCATTCAATGCAGCACAGCACTTCTTTCCCTTACACCCCTCGTAAATCTACCCTTGATTACTTTCTTCCCTTAAGTACGTTCTTTCTTCACCTGATTCACCCTCCCATTATTTCTTTCACTCCAACCTATAGCATACAGCAGACTTATACATTGCTCCTTTATACCAAGAGAGAGCCCAGCGTAGCTGTTCCAATTACTCCATGCCACTCCTGGGGAAGTAGACCAGAGGCAGAAGGTGGCACAATGTAATGCTTGGGGCTCAGGTCTGACAGAAACCTAGTCAAGGACATATCATTCAGCCCTGCTGAGTTTACTTGGATGCTATCCAGGCTTAAGTTTAAAGCAAGGAACTGAGTGGGGGAACAACAAAGTTTTACAGAGGCAACAAACAGTCCAGGTCCTGTGACTCCCAGAGTAACCATGGGTCTGAAGAGTTGTGTCTGTGCTGCAGGACAGATAGTCTCTGTGCTGAGCCTCTACAGTTTCCTTGTCATGTCCATGGTGTGGGATTTGCTGTAGAGCATGGCAGTTTCTCCATGGTCACATGCTGAAATTGTTTAGAACACAACCAAGGTCCAGAGCATACACAAGAATGAAGATATTTTCAGAGGCCACCTGCCCCATAGTGTCATCAGTAAGAATCCCTTTCACAGTGAAACTCTGTATTTCCTACAGCACTTATACTCTGCAGAGTAATCCAGATCATCTCAGCAAGTCAGACTACCTCACATTTAGGGGTTTTAACCTACTTCTCTGTTGACACTGTAGGTAGATGCACTCTAGCAAATCTGGGTGATCATTCCACACTCTCTTGAAACAAGAGGCTTTAAGTAGCTTCAGTCATATGTTTCAAAGTAAATGGCCTAAATCCAGCCCTAGAGCCATCTTTTCCACTGTCACTATACGGGATGTCCTCATCTCCTATTATTAAGCACTGAATGGTGCTTATCTCATAATACATCATCTGAAGAAAAACAATTTGAATTTCTTCATGGTGGTAATTTATCCTAGAATACAGAACCATATTCTCAGTATTCAATTTGGGCTCTTTCAGATAAATTAAGAAGTTTCACCTTGTTTAATGACAAAGCTGATCTACAGGAAGAAGGATTTTGGCATTGTAGCATTAGCACTTATGTGACAGAAACACTACATGGCATTTAATGTTAGAACTACTTCTAATCTTTTTCCTTGTTGGAGAAACACAGCCCCTTCTTTGATATAATTAACACATTCTGATCAGAGAAGTAGCATTTTACACTGAAATAGAAATGGATGGATTTTACCATCTTCTATTTAATCTTGGTTTTAATTAAAATCTATCATTTGACATTTCTTTCCTTGCATCTAAGTGCTGTTGACTTCTGCTTGAAACAGACATGCAGGGTAACGAACCTGCACAGAAGTTTGATGAGGGATGCCGGCATTTTCAGAGTCCTTGGAATATATAAAGTGCTAAGTATTATTAGTTACTGCAGTTTATAACATTTTATGCTTTCACAGCTCACTGCAAAGCATTAATTAATAGAACCCGGACAGCATGATTGAAATGCATTTCCCTTCAGAGGAACATGATTTTTTCCACATTAGCCACGAGAGGGCAGGGAACGACGTAACTCCCAGCCTGCTCATTCCAGTGAGCTCAGGAAAGTTCCCTTTCAGAGCTGTTCAGCCCTCCGTCCCTCTGCTCCCAGCAAGGAGGGGACAAGGGAGCCAGAGCCTCTTCCACCACCCAATAGTACTGTGTGGTGCAGCATTTCCCCTCCTTGTCCTAAGACAGAGGATGGGCGTGCATCTCTTCATCTGCAACACTTTCACTTCCCACTCCTCCTGTTTAATTCAATCCATTGTATCATGAAGGACAGCCCCACAGCCCTGCCCCCACATTCATAGAATGGTTTGGCTTGCAAAAGACATTTAAAGGTCATCTAGTCCAACCCCCTTACAATGAGCTGGGACATCTTCAACTAGATGAGGTTGTGCAGAGCCCCGTCCAGCCTGACCTTGAATATTTCTGCGGAAGGGGCATCCACAACCTCTCTGCGCAACCTGTTCCAGTGTTTCACCACCTTCATTGTAAAAAATTTCCTCCCTATATCTGGTCTAAATGTACTCTCTCTTTCAGTTTAAAACCATTACCCTTTGTGCCCTGTCACAACAGGCCCAGCTAAAAAGTTTGTCCCCATCTTCCTTATGAGCCCTCTTTATGTATTAGGAGGCCACAATAACATCTCCCTGAAGCCTTCTCTTCTCCCAGCTGAACAATCCCAACTCTCTCAGCCTTTCCTCACAGGAGAGGTGTTGCAGCCTTCTGATCATTTTTCTAGCCCTCCTCTGGACCTGCTCTTAAGGGTCCATGTCTCTCCTGTGCTGAGGGCTCCAAAGCTGGATGCAGTACTTAGTTGGGGTCTCATTCTCTCTCAAGAAGGTTCCCGAGTGAAATGCCTGGCAATCCTGAGTTTAAACAAAGCAGCATCAGTTCAAACGGCTGTTTCCCCCTGCCTGCCACCCCTCGTGCTGCTGGCAAGACTAGGTGGTTTTTCATACATGGGACTGAATCACCCAGTGTAGTGCTCTATAGGATCACTCAGCATAAATCTGTACAGTGTACAGGATCAGACCTCTGTTTCCCACTTTGTTTTCTCTTTTTTTTCCCCCATCACCACTATTTTCTTTTACTTCCACAGGCGCATCGGCCATCTGGGACATACTAAGATAAGACTGCAGTGCTGTCTTATATCCCATGCAAACGGATTATTTACCCTGAGAGCACAGGGAGGTAGAAAGATGGGTGCTGCTAGGAGCAGCCAGCAAAGAAGATTAAGAAATCGCCTCCACAAGAGATTTTAAAGAGCAGGCGAGGTTGACATCCATTAGAGGTGACTGAAGTTTTTTTCGATCCTGTTTTAACGGAAGTATGGGGACTATGTCTATTTCTGCTGTGATCACGGGAGTCTGTGCAGCAGTGATTGTACCATTGATGAAGATTTACTAAGGCAATTCCTGTGAACTTTTACAGTGCAATTCTCCACGGCTTCAATTCTAAAATGCTAGTAATAACTACTAAAGGGCAGAGCACCAAAATTGCTTAAGCTAATCTCCCAAACAGACAAAACCTGAGATGTGCACACCAAGAAAATCTCCCTGTGCTATGGGAGACAGAAAGAAGAAGCAGCAGGCTGCTTGCAGCGCCTGGATCCCTCTTTTTCCCTAAGGGGAGTTTTGCTGTGCTCACATTAACTCAAGGATTTTGTTTTGGCATTTCATTCTCATGGACATTTTATGTGATTCCATTGGCAGAGCTTTGTAACTTAGCATTAATTAATGTCAATTAATGTATTCAGTTGCTAAACTCTGGAATTAATTTCATTATTTTTCCCACACAGCTGTTTTCCCTGCCATAGGTAATTAGGACATTATGCTTTTCAGGACATTATGCTATTCTTCAGGATACTTAGCCAACTGCTTTCTAGTCTGAGCTTGCATGTATATCTTTCAAAAATCTTAGTTGATCACAAGGACAGTCAGAAAATATTCACTGTACTCACTGCAAGTGTATAATTTTTACTTTTCTTGTCTTTAATTCATTCAGAAATGTGTCCTTCTCTCTACATATAAATCCACTAAGGACAAATCAAAAGCTTAGGCATTAGGGATAGTTTCTGCTTTTGAAGGATGACTGGCATCCTGTAACTAATGAACTGTAAGAACATGGTAGTAACATACTTCACTGAAAGACCCAGGCCTGTAACCCCTCTCCAACAGTGACTAATAACAGAAGCCTAGAAAAGGTTATAAGAATCTGTCCACACGTGTTGGTAGACTAGGTACACCTTCAGCATCCACAACCTCCTTATGCAATGAGTTCCATAATTTCATTAAACATTCTCCCATACTCTTCTACTCCTTATTCTACTGCCATTCTCTTTCAACTCCATATTTGAGAAACACACAAAATGCCTGTTCTTTATCCATTTCCATCTGGTCTGAACGTTGATTTGTGAAATGTTTATGAGCAATGCAATTAACCAGTAATGAAGATCAGTGAAATGAAGCCACCGCATCTACTAACTACTCACAAATCTGTATTTTTCCAGCTGCTACTCTTTCTTCATTGCATGTCAGAGTCAGGAATCTCTCTTTACATTGGGAAGTATATCCTCTGCCATTTCTGGCATAAGGATATAATTGGAGAAAACAACAGATGTCATTCTCCAAGACAAATATTAATCATGAACAGGAAAAAAAATCATTGCACAGGTTTAGGGCACTATAGGAAATAAGTCACCACTCTAGCTATGGTAGCAAAAGATTGTCAGGCTAGGTTGCCTACTTGGTATTTCCAAAGCAATGATTTTATTCTTCCTAGCAAAGTTCTGTGAAAACTGAAATTAAAGTCCTAGCACAACTTTGTGATTCAGAGACTATTGGCTCAGATGCTCAGTCCCTGTTAATCAGCAAGCAGAGCATGCCTGAGGACCCCAGGTGAGGCTTTGGTCCTACCTGCAATCACAGCAGCATCTAAATTACTTTTCAATAAGAAAAGTTGTTGTGTAAATCAGGACAGCAGAAGAAAAGTAAAGGAAACAAGACTTTTTAAATATCATCAGCCCTCTAAATTTTTGCCTGGACATCGGCAAACCTCTTAGCTTCTTTCATCCACACTTACCAAAAAAAACCCTAATCATAAATTGAAAAATTTACTCAAAATCAATTGGAATCTATCTACATAAGCAAAGGCATATCTCATAAATGTAACAGTTGGTTTTCTTGACTTGCATCTATAGAAACTGTCACTTAGCCTCTGAGTCAACCTTGCCATTCTTTGGAGTGTCAGTGGGTACCCAGTTAGTCTCCAAATGCCTTGTGGGAATCCATATTTCTAAGTCTCACCAACACTCTGGATTCCTCAGTAGGCATCACCTGAGTAAAAAATACCTCCCATGTCAATTAGCTTGAATCAGGCTTTACTAGGATAACCCTCCCTAGCTCAAATCAGATAAGCCCCTTAATTAAGGTTCTTTCAGAACTTGTATATTCTTTACAAACCTAAACCCCACATGTCTCTAAGTTTATACACCTTCTGAGAGCACTTCAAGCTGCATTTGAGCAAACCTGGACTTAACTTCCACCAGTCACTCTGCCTGCTGTCTATGGTGGTGAATGTAACAAAGAGCAGCTTATCACGTGGTTAAGAACTGTAGGGGATTAATTGTCTTACTGGGGTGTTGACCTGAAACCAGGCAAAAGAAAATTATAATTCCTGTTGACTTTGTTGTCTCATCTTTGATCCTGTTCCAAAATCAAAGTGGAACGCTAGGGACACACAAATGTACAAATGGAAATGTGAGATAAGGTTCATATGAACTTCTTCCAACCAGAAAAATTAGTTTTACCACTATGCTCTCAGTCTCAGCTTGACTTGGATGAGGCCTGAAGCTGTTAAAAAATAAACAAAACCATCATATTTGACAAGCTGAAAATTTGCCTAGTGCTCTCCAAAATTTACACAACAGGATTAAAAACATAGATGGTAATGATTAGCCCTGCAAATATGTCTCCATCAATTTAACTAAATTGCAGTCTGTACTCAGTGTGTTCATCCCTACCCGCATCCTAGTCTGATGAGACAGTGTATTCAGAAGAAGTCCAGATTTTTCTGTATCCCGAGGAAAAAAAAACCAGTAGGAATAACATGCACTCAGGAACAACACTGCTACCCGGATACTCAGTGGGTGTAAATCAACATACCACTGAAGTTATACTGATTTATGCCTACTAAGAGACTCCTATTTTGGTCCTTGTAAACCTTTTACATTATGTATATAAACACAATAAATAAAATGCAGAGGCAGACCATAATCAAGAAGCGGAGATAGAGAGTTACTGGTGTTCTAGTAGGGAAAGCACAGTACTAAGTTTGTTGCTGACAGACATTCTCAAACAGCCCTGCCATGAGATGGGCTAACACTGTACTCTGCTGACATTTCTACTTCTTCTCACCTAAATCTGCAGTTGTACTACTCAGCTTCTGCTGGAAAAGATACCAGCACAAGAATGAGGTGTTTTTTCTTATTTGTACTGAGTTCAGCAGGTTTTTGATTAGCCATTATATTTCCACTTCAGGATCTATTATTTTATTGTACAGATTGTGTGGTTGCTTCCACACCACTCCTCTTTCTTTCCTTCTTTCTCCTTGTTTTGGCAAGTCTACCTTCTCAAATTTAATCCCTTTATCGAATTTTTACACTCGGTTAACTCTCAAAAGAGATACTGCAAACAAAGTATAAATAAGTAAATGCAAGAACATTAAAAAAAAAAAAAAACAAGAAGAATTATTTCCAAATTACCCTCAACTTGAAGAAAATGAATCTATCTCACTTTAGCGTAGTCCATCACCCCACTGGCAGCAACACACCTGCTTCATTCCAAAGGAGAAAAGGTTGTTCATCCATTGGAGGGTCATGGTTACTTGATCCAGGAAAAGGATACTGATTTAGTACTCAGAAGAAATCTCTAGTAGCCAAGACACCTGAATATACCAAGTTGGTCATGGTAACTAGCGGAATAGACCACGTGCACACTCTTGAGTCTCAAAATCCTGTGACTTGTGGTGCTACCAAATATCTTCTGGCAAAAAATGCTGTGATATGTTTCAAGGTTACTGCTTCCAGCTACCTACCATAGTCCTCTGCCAGAGACCAACGCTCCTTGGAATAATGGGCAAAAGAGCATGAATTTACTGAAAATCCAACACGTTTTCTTATATTGACAATGAGCTGAGCTGGGAACCTCCTGATTCATGAGCAGAAGTTTCATCTGAACGACTGTTTTGGGAGAGGGGCAAGGTTTGACACCACTATATTTACATTACATATTTACATTATATATTTACATTGACACTGCTATATTTACATTAGTAGTTCTGTCACTGCCTAAAGAGAAGAACTTAACTTGTGCTGCCTCACAACTAAGTCAATGTAAGTGTGCAGAACCAGTTACTAGAGCTCAGCTGCCAAGCAATAATTTGTTTTTCTACAATTCTTTACTAATACGCCTGATTCCTCAGTGAGGCTGGTTCAATCTACCTGTTTTTTGGTTTCTACCCTAAGAGCTATAATAAAGCACTCAAGAAGTCTTTTGCAGAAATGTGCTACAGCTGTGCAAAATGTTCTTATTGCAGCCTAAGAACTCAAACAAGACCATTCAAGGCATTTGGAGCATGGCACTTTCTCTGTCCACTGTGAGATGAACATCCCTCAAAAGCATCATCAGAATATAGTTCCTTAAACATCAATTATAGTGCTTCATCTCAGTGACCTCAAATTCTTAATGCCTTATAACAGTAATATTTTGTGCTGAAATAGATACTGTCCTGTTAAAATCTTTCATTCTCATTTAGCATGTCCTAAGAAATAGAAAGCTCCATGTTCCCAGCTCTGCTGCCATGTTCAGGTAAGTGAAACTGAGAGGAGAAATAATAATCAGAGATCAGAAATGATAAGAAATAGAGATAAAACATTCTTTCACTTTTACTAATCTTGCATATCTTGAAATAGAAAGACCTTTAAAGTTTTATGATTTCTATCGCAACTGTTTCTTCTCAAAATTCATCTTCCAAAAAAATTCTCTTTCATGCTAAATTTCAGTGAGTTAGAAAACTGATTACCTTAGAGTTACCTTTTCAGACAGTTTTCAAATTTCCAACAAAAAAGCTACACATTTTAAGTAACACCACTGCATTTGTGGGTACAATTCCAGGGACAATTTTATTCATTTTTAAAGGAATTGAGTGCATCATTAATACTTAAATATTGCAAATGAAAAAATCTGCTTGTTATGTTGCAGCAAAGCTGCTATTTACAGGGGAAACAATATGGAATTACAATGATGAGATCTATGGCAGACAGGCTTTCGGTGTGATGCCCACCTGAGGCAATCCCATGTTCTGGAAAAGAAATCCATGGAGGAAGACTTGCAAAGGTAGGGGAGCTCAAAGATAAACCTTGAGGAAGCATGGGTGGGAGGAGGAAAGGCCAGCGGGTGGCTTAGGGTACCTGAGAGAATTTACAGCCAATTAGGAGAAACTTTTGGAGTTGCAGGTAAAGGAGGCTCCTGAAATGGAGGAAAGACCTTAAGAGGCAAATCAGGGAGGGAGAAGAGCTGATGAAAGTGAAGGACAATGACAGGGCCAGCAATAGCAGTGAAGGATACACTTAGGCTGGTCATTAGAAGGTTTCTAACGTGAGAGAAATGAGGTATTTTCAAAGGTAGTACCTAAGGCAGAGTATCCCTGGTCTGTTAAAATTGTAAAGCTACAAACAAGGTGATATTATGTACTGTGTCAAACAACAGCAGGTAGACTGTGACCCAGGAACTTCTCTCCAATGCCATGTTCCCATGAACAAAAATCACATAGGAAGAGCAGTGCTGTGTATACTAACTCCAAATACTGCTTATCACCTATTCTTCTTTACCATGATCCTGGCTCCTTCCAAAGTCTGTTAATCTCAACTTTTTGCCTTGCTGGAAATACTTCTCTTCTGACAGATCTCCCTTGGAACAGTCAAACCCCTCATATTAAGTGAGTGAATAACTAAAGAGAAGTCAGATATCCTGACAGATTTTGCATATTCTTTTAACCACACATGATATTGTGTGGTTAAAAGAATATGAGGGCAATCCAGAACACCACAATATTTGGAAGCTGGATTTACTTACGACCATCCACTGTCTTTGCCTCTAGGTGCACGAGATCAGGCTCTCTACCAGACCCCATCATAGACCTGTAAAAGATTAATACAAAGGTATTAAAAACAACAGATACCATTAATGTCTGAGATATTTATTCCACAGAAGATCCTGATTAACTGGACCTAAACCCATACTGACAAGTAAGAACTGATCATTTTGAAAGCATTTTGGCATTTTCCCTAAAATAATCTTGAAAATTTGAGAGAAATTCAACCATTTTATCAAGTCAATGGCACTGTGTTTATGAGTTCTTTATTTCCAACCCCTTCACTTCTTTCTACATGGAGACATGTCTCTCTTCTCCTCGGTGTGTGACATTTTGATGTGTCTCCTGGTTTGGTCAGAAGGATGCATTTCAGTTCTGGGTGGGATACAGAAGACTTTAATTGATGAGATAATAGTGTTTGCCAGCATACTAATTACAGCTGTGCCTTTATATTGGACATTTTATGCACATTTGCTTAATTGACACTCTTAATGATCAATATTCCCTCATTAATTAAGAAATTTTAAAAACCCATTTCATCCTGAGACATTTTATCACTTCTGATTTAATAAAAAGTGTTCCATTAATAAAATAAATGTCAGGTTGACTCAGAAAATGATTGCTCACTCTGAGCAACAACATAAAGATATTAAGCACTGCAAATAAGGGGTTTACGGACTCAGGCTTTACTTCTGTGATAGTTTAGGCCCTGCTGGGACTGGAGACCACGTTGCCGTTGTCCCTCCCTCACCCTCAGACTGAGTAGGGCACAAACCCCGGGGTTAAAATAAGGAAAAATTTAATACAACAGTGTAATAAACAATCTGAACAAAAACAATAGCAATAATAACAATAAACAGTAATAACAGTAAACAAGAGAAAAGATATACAGAGAAATACCGCAGTGAACACAGCCAGCCCGCCGTGCATGCTTCCCACATCCGAAGCCACAAAGGAAAAAGCTTCCCGCGCTGCCGCGCCAGACCTGTTGTATGAATAACCCAGCTGGAGATCCCTTCCCCCTGCTGGGGAAACTTAACCCTATCCTAGCTGAACCAGGACAATTTCCATTGTTGAGGTTACCCTGGACTGCCACTGCTGGCCTCAACAACTCCCTGGGACAGTCCAAATGGCCAGTGGTTTGATAGACAGTCTGAACTATGGCGGTACCGACTGCAAGTATGTGTCAATCCCATTGTACAGCAGACTCAGCAGCATCTCTGACAATCAGTCTTGTTTCTGGTCTTGGTCCTGTCATCCAAGTCATAATCCTAGATTAAGGCTATGAGTTAAACAACCAGTTTCTTTTTAGTTGCCTGACATTCAAGTTAATAGACGCATGATGGAAGAGAAACATTCATTTCCAGTGATAGACAAATTAGATGCTGTTCTGTTCAAAGCCTCATTATTTTTCAGGAAATCTAAAGTGAAGTTCAAACAGTGATTTAGACCTTAATTCAGTTCCCACTGACTGCAATCAGAGGGAACTCCAGCCCTTAATCATCATGCACATTAACTAATAACCATTATAAAAATGTTAACAATAACAAGAGTATTTGTGTCCTGATTAATCCTTAGTTTTGCTTGACAAAATCTGTAACAATTTACTAGCTAGAAAAGGTTAGTATTTTTTTGTTCTCCTTTGCTGAGGACTGGAAGTTTTAGAAAAGACTCCAAGCCAGCACTGCTTTCACCTCTTCCACATTTTTAATAACATTTATGGCAAGGCCTTTTTTTCCTAAACATTCAACTTCCATTTAAAATCTCTGCTTCCTGACAATTGACCCCAGCTGGGGAGGGGGTTTCTTGCTAGAGCATTTTTCCTTTACCTGCTATCATCAGCAGATTTAGGGCCAAAATGCTGGGCTTTCTTGTTAAAACTTCAGCTCAAGACAGATAGATGCCAGTGACAAATAGCTCTAAAAAACTGAAGAAGGGCTAAGCTTGTAATTTGTCATATCTCTTTTTTATTCTCGTTTATACAAGCAGTCAAGCACACCTGGAACTGGACTATTGCAGAAGACAGCACAGCTTTGTCAGTGTATTCCTCCTCCTGACCTCACACAGCCCCATGGAGATGTGAAGCCTCCAAAGAAACAAGGATTATATTTCACGGATTTGAACACTTTGTCTCTTCAGAGACATGCAACAATGGTATTCACCCAGCAAAGAACTTGTTGCCCTAGTTAAAGCCTGTGAATCAGGTGCTTTGTGCATTTCCTCCTCACAGTGCTATTTTGACCCCAAGAAACACCTCTACTGCATCTTCTCAGGCAAAGGCAGCTAATTCAGAATGAGTCATCTCACTGATGGATGGGACACGATTGCCACCATTGTCTTCACGGATGATACCAGCCATAATTTACATCAAACTCTTAAACACCTTAAGAGCAGCATATAAATATCTGGACTCACCAAGCCCTGAAAGTTAGAAGGCTACAGCTGTAGTGACCTGTATATTACTTAGTCTCATACTGCAACAGCCAGTATTGAGACTGCAAAAGCTTCAGCTCAAGGCAGAATTAAGCCATCAATTGTCCCAAGGATTTACAGAATGAGGATGGCTGAAACATGACTGGTGATAAACATTATTCATCTACTCAAGGGCTTCCTTTCAAAAAAAAAAAAAAAAAAAAAAAAAAAAAGATAAAAAACTAAGGCCCATAGAATCTAAGGGAATTCCTAAAGTCAAACGGGATTCTGAGGTAGAGGCAAGAACAATATCCAGGTCTTCATATCTGCTAGATCTTTCTTCTTGCCTTAGAAAATACACATTCCATTGCTCTGATAGAAAAAAGGCTTAATTTATTTGTGACACAACACAAGGTCAAAGTCAGGCCCATAGTATTCAATGATATCATGACCAATCAGTTGCAAAGGACTGGCAAAATACAAACACGTATCTGCTCAAATCAATATTAGCTGTACATAGATGACATCCAGAAACATATCACTCCCATCTGGATTCTGCTGAGAGCTTACTGACCAGAACTTCTTTAATGTCACATTTTCTTGTATCATGCTGTTTCGTCCACGGCTGACCTGTCATATTTCTCTATGCATACCTCCATACCACCTGAAAAGCCACATCAAGTAATATTCATCTTACCTAGTTATACACTACAGATATTTAATTCTGAGGAAAATCACACTCAACTCTCTTTGCAGGCAGTGAGGAGAAACAGGCACTTTCACACTGTGGCTCATCTGAATAGCGTTAGACATGACTTTGTGACAAGACAAACTTAATCCTTGAAAGGGTTGTTTCTCTCCATTTAATATAAGATGTGTGGACACTTACACTACAGACACCCACATGTGATCACATAAAGGTCCCAAATCAGGTAATACAACAGACTTTAAATACATTTATTACCTACATTTAAAAACATGAATATAGTGATAAACTATGGATTGTAAGTAAAGGAGAAAGATAACGTCCTGGGCCACCTTAACTCTGAGAGAGTAATGTTTTATATAGCTTTATTATTTAATATATGGGTGTAAAAGCCTAGGAAATATTCAGAAATGCAATACTGATCATAGTGAGCATATACAGGAGATAAATGCCATGCCCTTGGTTCCACTGCACCTGAGAACATGCACTCTGTAGGAAGACAGACATATCCTTTTACGTGCATAGGACAATCAGTTCTCAAAGCATCTACTGGAAACAAGGTGTTAGGAACTGTGGAACACACATTAGAAATCTTAAATTTTTAATATGTCAACCAGATCTATCAAGCATGCAGCTACAATATTAGTCTGTTTTCTTGGCTTTTTCATTTGATTGTGGGAAAGTAGAAACATCCTTAAAAGGTGAGGAGGACAATGTACTTCTACAAGCCTGAGAATTAATTAAAAACGTTAAGCCCATGGCATCAGTATGAAACAAAATGATTAAACCTAACTGATTGTCCTGGTTTGAGCAGCAGGGATTTTTTTGGTAGCAAGGGAGGGGGCTACAGCGGTCGCCCCCTGTGAGAAGCTTCTTGAAGCTCCCCTGGCTCCAAGTCAGACCCCACCTTTGCACCAAGGCCAAGCCAATCAGCTGCACCTCCATGATAACATATTTAAGAAGGGGAACCTGGGAGGAGTTGTGAGGAGAATATCTGTGAAAACACCAAGGTCAGTGGAAGAAAGGAGAAGGGGTAGGTGCACTGGAACAGACTCCCCTGTGTATCCCATGGTGAGACGGCCGGGCTGCTTACGGGTGTCTGTTGTGGACTGTGGGGGGCCCCATGCCAAGTCAGGTGACTGCACCTGAAGAAGGCCGGGACCCCAAGGGAAGAAGACCCTGCTGTTGTAGTTTGGTACTGGGAAGACTGCAACATGCAGGGGTGACCCACACACCTGTGGGAGTGACTCATGTCAGAGTTGTTTTGTGGAGGACTGTTTCCTGTGAAAGGAGGACTACACTGGAACAGAGAAGGAATGCCAGGAGTTCCCCCACCAGAGATGGAAGAAGTGGCAGGACTGACTACCCCCACCACTCCCTGCCCCCTGCACCGCTGGGGAGAAGGAGATAGAGATACAGGGAGCAAAGCTGAGCCTGGGAAGAAGGATGGGATGGGAGAAGGTGATTTCAAGATGTGATAAAGTTTCTCACAGTTCTACTCTGTCTCTTAACTGTTGTCATTGTTAGTGTCTGTATTAAATTTATGATCTTTTTTTTTTTTTTCTTAATGAGTCTGTCTTTTGCCTGTGCCTTAAAGGATGAGATCATCCCTCCTTGTCCTTAGATGAAGTTCCTGGGTCTTTTCTTTCCACCTTCTCAGGGCTGGGGGAGTGAGCAGCTGTGTGGTGCTCAGTTGCCCTCTGAGCTCAAACCAATAAGGATAACAAAGAAATTCCAGTGCTAACTGATGATCAGATTTGAAGGCTCTTATACCAAAACTTGAATGATCAATAAATACAAGCTTCATACATGGAAGAAGGAAACTACATGCTGGACTTGACCAAGATAACACCAAAGCCTCAAACTCAGTGTTTCTACATTGATACAACTGCCTGCTCTACTTCATTATTTTTTGTGCACGTTAACGTAACCTGGTCAATGTACACTTCATAACCTAAACAAGGAAAAGTGCTGCGTGTTCAATAGCTTATTAACCAAGCACCATGCAAAGAACAGAGGTACAGATGAACAACACTCTGGGACCCACTCAGGTACTGATTTCTCTCAGAAATGTCTCTAAAAACAAACAGCAGTCCAAAATTTTATCATTCCCCAGTCTGAGCAACTTTTGTTAGCTATTCCAGCAGCACTTTCTTCTCGTATTTCTCAATTTTTTTCTTCCCTTTCAGCATCTGTTCTCAAAGACCAATCACTCATATATCCATAAACTTTCCTTATTGCCACTGTCTATGTTTTCACTTTACAGTAAAAATGCCAGAATGCCCTTTGTCCATCCCTTTAATGTCAGGCTTTCCTGAAATTTCAGTACATCAGGGATATGCTTGCAACACTTTCTGCTGAACGGTGCCTATTGTGTTTTTGCAATTAGCTTTCTATATTTTGTTGGTATAATTGTCTAAATGTTTTGAAATAAGAGAAAGAGAAAAAAAACAACCTTTGGGGAAAATGAGGATTTAAAAAAAGCAAAGGGGAGTCCAAGGCAGTGACACCACTGACTAAGCAGAAGATGCTCACATTATGAAAAATGTAGGACCCCCATAGTCCTATTACAAAGTTGCTTCCTAAAATTTTAATCATCATCAAGCCTGCTAAGCAGTCATCTGCACTTGAGAGCTTCACAAATCGATATCACTGACTGGGCGCAGCAATTGCTCTGAATGCAGATTCTACATCCACCGTGCGAAGCAGCACAGGGAAAAGACCCTGAATCATCCTCTGGTTTAGAACTAGGCTGAACTAAACAAAAGCAGCCTGGCACTACCCATTGCACAGCAAATGCTAGTTGGCATATTTCTGTAGTGACCAACCCCTTGTCATCCCTCTGTCTGAAACATTTCTAAAACCTTGGCTTCCTTGGCCTGTCAGCACTTCTGAGCCAAGGAAATTCAACAGAGACCCTGTTATCCGGGGGTTTCCACCTCTTCTATCTTTTTTCACTTCTGGGGGCAAAAGCAATTGTTTATGGATGCTGGGAACTGACGAGGCTTGCAAGGCAGTCAGACCACTCAGAACTGCAAAAAGGCATCATTGTGAAGATAGCAAAAGCTTCCACTTGGTGTACTTAATTTCAAACTACCATTTTCCATAAACAAAGAACTTGAAGCACCAGACAATAAAGGCTCCATCTCGAGGGTTTGTGCATTCTGGAAAGTAGCTTTGGGTGCCTTTGGGTTTGGATACTTGACTTCAGACACAGTAAAGCTGTATCTAGGACTAAATGCACAAGAAACTTGATGGCAAACATTTCATATGTATTCATTGTGTCACACATGCTCACAGCAGCCAAGATCAAAGGTCTTAAGATAAGCAATAGAAAACAACACTATTTTACAGAATCCTGGCCCAGAATAAAAGGCTGGAAGAACAGAAATACTACTACTATACCCTTTTCACAGTCAGAACTAGTGCAAATGTTGTTCATTCTTTATATTGTGATAGAGATGTTATGCAGCTTTCCCACATCTCAGAAGAAATTTAAAAGTGCAGAATCAGGACTCCTACCATCAACCTTCACCTCCTTTTGGTGGGAAACAGGTATGATTTCTTCATGTAGCAATGGATGACAGATAAATGACAGATAACAGCATGACTCTACTAAGGTGAGTGGAATGAGATCGACAGAGTTCTGGCCACTGTGAGCTTATCAATACTGACTCAGAATAGGTTAGAAGTGGCTTCAATACAATACCAAACAGAAAAGTGACACATCGCTTGGAAAATCCAGTTTGACCCCTCATCATCAAAAATGTTCATTTGCCTCTGCGCTCTCTCTTCTCCTTCCCACTACCTGTCCTGATTATTTTTCTAGACACTAGACTCTAGTTTCATTCTGCGGATGACTTTGTGCTTAACGTGTTATTTATTCTGAGATGTCTCCTGACCTTCAGCATTCCTTCCTTCCAGCCCCAATTTGAGCACACCTCCATCTCCACATATACTGCATTACACAGAAAGAGCAATTAGCTGCAACAGACAGGTAGAAGAGTGAACATACTCTCACAGATCCTTATGCCATAGTTGTCCTATGAACATAAATATTCTAACAAGCTTTATCTTGTCACAATAGAGCTATAAAGTTGCTCTGTTCAGCACATGATAATGGCTTTGTAATTCAATTATTGGTAGAATTTGCCTTTGGGGATTTATCTTCCTTTAGCCTCAGCACTCATGCGAATCCCTTATCGTAAATCTTGCCAATGCAAAACCAGCTCCCCCACTGCCTCTGGGACACATCCTGCCACTTCATGTTAAAAAACTGACAGCTTATTCCAACTTAGTGAATGGCAGATTTTTGTTTTGTTTATAAAGGACAGAATGAAAATAACAACAGTGAATGACGTTCACATGGAGTCCTCAGTAGCACAATTTTTTTGGTTCCACTGATGCTTCTGTAACACTCTAAATCCTAATTGCCCTTCATAAAAATAGTAACATGCAGCACTGAACAGGGAGCTTTTTGTCCAAAGATATGAAAGTACTTAATAATCAACCTTTAAGTAACCTTCCCTGCATGCTACTGATTTGTTCAAGACCTATGGAAAAGTACAAGACCAGCAGGCCAAGTTAGAAATAGGGGATGAGGAAAATTTCTGTTCTCAGCTTCATAGATAAACTCCACTGATTAGTCAAGAGCACAGGGACCTCACTGATTTGACCAAGATCACAGAGTTGTTATGTGGCAGAGACAAAAATAGAGCCTGAGTCCTTTTTCTTTTTAGGCTCCTTTTTCTTTTACTACTACGTTGACTCCATGAGGACTTAGTAGATACTCTCTGTTCTTTTTTACTTGCAGAGGTCAGTGAATCTACCACCCCAGGGAGCTTAGTGGGGGATGGAATTCTTATAGTTTCTTTAGTTCTGTCCCTTTTATGTGAAATGTTACCTATTTTACTATTTCTGAAACATAATTTAAAGATTGCTTTTTAGCTTTACCATCTCTTAGCCATATTGTCCTGTCATGTTTTAGAAACAAAGGGCCAGATTCCAGTCATAAATCAGCACTTCATTTCTTTATATCTGGCCCATAAATCTCCCTTGACAATAATCTAATTAGATTTTCCCTACTACATCTCTGCACTATTCTTTCCCACATTGTCTAATTAGATGATATAATTTTGTGCAATTTAACTGGCAGCCACTGGGCCACATCTATCCTATGGTATGCGTTACTCAGTTTGTCACGTTTTCTCTAGAACTGATAAAAAATAGTAGTTCAATGAGTAAAGTTCCTACTTGTGCCACGTCACAACACTGAGACAGAAAAGCAGGTGGCTGTTGCTGCTAACACTGAAATAGATGAGTAGGTAAATGGGAGTCGTGGTGTGATTTCCAGGCCATGGGGAATCACTTCTACTCTTACCATCATTTATAACCCTAGAGCAGGATTATCCACAACCTTCAACCCCATGATGTCCACATACCCCACAGCTTCGAGGAGAGTATCAAACTAAGCCTTCTATCCTGCTGCAGTAACACTACATGTCTTTGTGGCAAGCTCCAGAGACGAAACTTGGCTAAAACTCTGAAATAAGTGGATGTGAATTCTCTGGGAGGTAGGAGTCCATTTCTGGTAACGCTGCGTCAGAGGAATGTCTTAACATGAGGATCTAAATTAAGTGGATAAAATCCAGTTACTAGGATTATATCCTGATTTGAAGGTAGCCCTCCTGTTCTACATCTCTTTTTCGTATATTGCAGGAAACTTAAGACATCACACTGGTTTGAAGGGAAAGGACGAAGGTACCCCCTAATTATAGCCTCTGAACTCAGCTCCCTAATATAATGGACCAAATCTACCTGATTTACTGCTTCTCTGCTGGTACAGTCTAATATGATCATGGTTTCCCACTGTGTTAAGACACATGTTTCTGGTGTCTTGTAGTGCTGTAGCCCAGTCAGTGTGCTCCAGAGGAGGCCAGGAAGCCATTTACAGCAAAAGTGGAAAGTTGACTCTGGTAACACAGTATGCTGCTCATTAAACATACCACAGAAAACAGCAGTGAAACCTTCCTGACACATATCTAGACAAATTCACAGTTAACTACTATGTAACTGCCTCACCTTTCAACAGCTCCCCTTTATAGGTGCGTACAGAGAAATCAGCTGCTTAGTTCAATGCCCACCGAAAAACCGGCATGTTCCAGGGTCCTGTGTAGCCCTGCAGGCTTCTGCTACTAAGCCCCAAATCAGGTTTTTGAACCAGGTATATGGATGTCTGCCTACTTCTGCAGATCTTTAACAGAGGGAAGTGGATAATGGGAGAGAAGATGAAGCTCCTGGGAGTCTGTACTAATTTATAAAGTATCTCTGGATGATTTTTAAAAATAAGTCAGTTGACTCAGGAAAACAAAACCACATTAATCCATGCATCAATCAGACTGGGGCCTCTCAGTCCCAAAAGCTTTATTCAGGTAAATATACCTCTTCTCCCTATTCACAGCTGGAGGACAAGACTCTAAGGGGAGGAAGGGAACAGAGTCATGTAAATGGTCAAGATTCTATTCAGTTACAAATTTTAGGAGAACATTCAAGTTACTACTTTACCCCCATCTTTAGAATTCTCGTGATAATCAAATAAGGTTGAGAACACTTTTTCTCTCACACATGGAAGAACTCTGCCAAACTAAGGGTTTGGGACTGAGGAGTTATATTTTTTTTCTCTGACAAATCTTGATTTGATTATGAGTAACAAGTTCTCTCAAGAGACTGCTGAGACCAGAGGATCTGCTTATTACAGACTCAGAGGACCAGAGGGCTATCGACCTCTGCTGTGTGACTCTGGACAATTTTCTCAGCATTATCCAGGGAAGAAAGATATGCATTTCTGATCCCAGTTTATTAAGAATTAAAACTAATTATAAATCCAAATAGTCTAAACGATCTTTTAACAGCAACAGGAAGAGGATGCTGCATGACTTTTTTCCGTCCTTGCTGACTGACATGGGGCTGGCAAGTTTGTATCTCTGGAAGTGAGACAGGAATAAAATTCTAATTCCCAAGATAAATCTGAGAGATTTCAGCCTTCATCTGTACCAAAAAGATAGAGTTACATCAGAGTCCAGCTGTCTGAGAACTGTAAGCAGAGGTTTTCACTAAATCTGTTGAAAAGCCAGTGGGATTTTCAGTAAACTCCACCAACTGAGAGTATGCTTCCTTGTATTCTGGCTGGGCAGGATGTAACACTGACCTTTCTGGTGAGAGAATGGTAAATGTCAGGGGCACTGAATGGTGACAAGATATGTGTTACCATCACTAATGTCAGCAGTAGCAGCATGGTAAGGGCCAAGGAAAGGCATGGTTGCAGATTTGCCCTTCACTGTGATCCCTGGCAGTGTTGTTTGCTGGCAGCCCATCTGTATCCTTAGGCTGGCAGTCATGAAGTTGCCTTAAAATATTACTAAGGTAATAGCAGCCTGTGTTACAGAGGCTTGAACCTTCAGTCGGACTTTATCCCAAAGCCAAACTTCAACTAGAAGCAAAAGTGTGGTGTTCAATTCAGGGAAAAAAAGGGAAAAAAAAAAAAAAAAAAAAAGGAAATCAAGCAAAATTCATTACTCTTGCTATTCCCCATCAGTTGCTTAATTCAGATCTCCTGAAAACTGTCATTGTTCCCTCTGGGATGTGCCCCTCTGGCACATACACATCTCCACCATATTTAAGCTATGAAATACACGTATTTTTAATTAAATTTGTAGTACACTTCAACTCATTAGGTATGGCTTCTGTGTTAGATCAAGCGGATAATTTTATGGACAGGCTGTCACAATGCCCTTTGATTGGCATCTTCCCTATTAGACTCCAGCAGTTGCCCTGCAGTGATTAAAAGGTCTTGTTCAGCAATACACAGCACCATTTGTAAACAGCCCAGATACCACGCCATTTAGATTGCCTCAGCCCACCTGGGTGGGCGTGCAAATCTCACCAAGCCAAGATCTGACAAGAACACTGGGACAGTTTGCCCAGCTTTCTCCAACTGCTTGAATATAATGAAGTTTTTAACAGGGCTTTGACACTTTTTTCCCCTTGATTTTCAGCTCTTTCAGCTGCTCCAATGAACACAGTCAGAGCTTTTAAAATACAGTCTCTAGCCTCATCGGGAAAAGATATATACTCTATAATTCTGCTCTGAAGATTAACTTTCTTTGTCATTGCTCATAAAAGAAACACAGATATAGCTGTATCTACTCATCTGTCCTCCCAGCTGCTTACCAGTTTATCTTTTTCTCTCTTCCAGTGTGTGTGCATACTTTTGTACTGTTTGAGGGGAAAGGATGGTTGGCTGCTTTGTTACCATGTTTGCATCCATCTTCTCTCCTTCTCATACTCAGAAAAAAAACAAGACAAGGTGGAAACATAGCAACATCTCTTACCAAACTGACATATCTTCTGTAATTTCTTCAGGGAATCATTATCATCATGGACACATGACTCTACCAGGAATGAGATATACTATGATATGGTTTTACTTCTAATCAGCCTGTTACACCTGAGGTGCATGAAAGCCCTCAATTTTATTTTTTGTCTAATTAAGCTAGTCATCTTAGAATCGCAGAATGGTTTGGGGTGGAATGGAGTTTTACAGATAATCTATTCCAAACCAATCCCCTGCCATGGGAAGGGAGAACTTTCACTACATCTGGTTGTTCAAAGCTCAATCCATCCTGACCTTGAACACTTTCAGGGATGGGACATTCACAACTTACCTAGGCAAGGGTCTTGGTACCCTCATAGCAAAGAATTTCTTCCTTATATCTAATACAAATCTATCCTCTTTAATTTTAAAAATGTGACCCCTCATCCTATGACTACAGTCCCTGCACCAGTAGAGTCTCTCCATTATTCTTGTAAACTCCCTGTTGAAATATTCAAAGGCCACATTAAGGTTTCCCTGGAGCCTTCTATTCTCCAGGCTGAACAACCTCAACTCTCCCAGTCTGTCTTCACAGGAGATGTGTTCTAGCCCTCTCATAATTAAAGTGCTCTGATCTTCAAGTGTGGAGTGGTATTTATTTTGTATTTCTTCTACTTGAATGTCTGGGTGTAATACTCAAATAAATGGGAAAAAAAATCAATAGCACTGATACAGTTAATGATTATAACTTGATGATATAATTTACTAGCCAGGTTTTTCTATTGTTCATTTTACGCTAGTTTTTAAGACCATTTTATTATTTGGCTTTAATTCATTTTTTCTCCCCTAAGCTTTTCAAGGTTAGGTTATAAATAGAATTAGCTGAAAATCTTTTCAGAAAATGTTTCATTTTGATTTAAAAACATTACATTTTGTAGACATTTTAATGAACTTTTTAACCTTTGATTTTTGTTTTTTTAGGGCCAGCTCTAATTGTGATAGCTTGACTTACTGACTTTCAGAAAATAATTTCACATTGAAGGCATGACTTGATCTGAGGACCAGAATAAAAAATTAGCTTTTAATGAGCATTTTCTGCATATATATATATTGGCCATATTGAACTATATGCACTTTGACTAGTTTTTTTTGCAACTACTGGTCATGAATGTTTCGGTTTGCAAGTCACAAGGTATCAGTATTGAACTTTGACTGGATGACTGGACCACTTTAATAAGCAAGAAAAAAAAGTAATTCCCAATATGACTGATTTGCCAACTGTGTTCACATTTGTATTCACTACAAACCAGCATCTCTGCCAGAAAAGTGCCACCATAGGAATAGAAAATCACCAAGTATCACAAAAATAAACTCAGAAGTATTTAGATAAAGCATTTATCCAACTCTTCTAACCAGCATCTACTGCATTCTCTTCCCCTAACACCAACTACCGTAGTAAACACTGTGCTATCAGCAATAATGCATGTATATTAACTTGCTGTTTCTGCATTACAGTGCTAAACTAGTATTTCTTAGAATAGTCCTTCCTAGTAATTAGGGTATTTTTACAGAACATAGTTCCAGAATTACTAAGCACCTTGATAACTGTCATGCATTTTTCTGTCACAGTACATTTAACAGCAAAATCTCAAGAACCTGCCAAAGAATAATAAAAAACAAAAGAATAGTGTTGATACAGTACAGAACTGCCGTGCCTTGGGGCTGTATGCAAAGTGGATCCTTTTATGCTTCCATCAGACACATAACACACAGTTAATTCTCTGAGTGGATTATGCTTTCCTCAGTATACCACGTCACATACCTAGATTATGCAAACAGATATGTCATAAAATGCCTGAATTATAGCAGTTATTAGAGGTGACAGCTTTACACTAAAGCCTGCCCAGCACAAATATGTCCTTACAACCTTTTAATGAGGTAGAGAACTACAGATCCCATTTTCTTCCTTTTGTGGTTTGGTTGGTTTGTTTGTTTTTTGTTTGGTTGGTTTTTTTAAGATAAGAAAATGCCAGTCACCTCTTATTTTAAAGGTTTTATCTGCTCATACCC
Source organism: Athene cunicularia (assembly GCF_003259725.1). Taxonomy (NCBI): domain Eukaryota; kingdom Metazoa; phylum Chordata; class Aves; order Strigiformes; family Strigidae; genus Athene; species Athene cunicularia. The sequence goes on from NW_020799105.1 coordinate 14,523,971, forward strand.
CATCTGATATCTTCCTCCATAGAGTAACATTACAATCTCTTTCATCACAAGTGTAGATGTCAGGGCATCACTTAGAGCTGCAGGTGGAAGAATGAAAATTGGGAACAGAGGAGCTCTGAATAAACAAAGATTCTATTTTCATGTTAATGACTTGTCTTAATGAAACAGAGGGTACAAGAATACAAAATACATATGAACTACAAGGAGCTGAATTGTGTCTACACACTGTTTTCTTAGACTTATGCAGTAGGCATCAGCAGATTGCTTTAATGTTCTTCAGGGGTTTAAATTTCTCTGAGGTGGTAGTAGGAGGGGGTGTTGCACAGAGCAGCCAAAAATAAGCAAATAAAAAAGAAAATTCTCTTGGAAACAGATATAAGAACTGCAGCTGTAAAAGACACTACAGCTTCTCTGACAGCATTTGCAGGCAGAGCCTTCTCAAGACTAAAACTAGCAAGCTCAGTGCTGTTAGTCACAAGACTTACGAGTGACCCACAAACTATTTACAAGAACACATGACAGAGTAAAATGACAAGTAAAATATTAGTGAGCCATCAGGAAAATCTTTTTACTGGTTTTTTTTTTCTGATCTTTGCTTTCACCAACCATTTGAATCCATTTAAATGTCTTTAAAGGCTTCCAGATGTTCCTTTCCTGACAAAAGAAGCAGCATTAAGTAAATGAAGCCTCAGAAAGGCCTGATGTCAAAGGTTTTGCTTTGTGTCTTCCTGATCTGTCTCAAGTGTCTTCCTGAAAAGTCCCGGTTTAGATAGTCCTAGAAGCAGTTTGTATTAAAGCAAGTCCTCAGCCTTCCTTAGGTACCAGAATACGGTCCTCATTCTCCACAAATATTATAGTCTTCATTCTCTGCACAATACAGCTGTGTCCTGGTTGTTCCCTTCAAAATCATTTGATTTAGAGAAAGCACCAAGAACAGGAGAGACTATCACCACGTCTGTTTTCCATGGAAAATGGTGACTTCAGGACTTTTTTCTTCACTTTTCATTTCACTATTCATTTCTGCTCTTAAGAATATTTGGAAGAGAGTCTTCTGATTTTTCAGGTTGATTAGACTCTGCATATTTCGACTCCAAAATGTATAATATTTTTTTCAAAAAAACCCAAAGAAACTACAGGGCACTGAGCAAGGCTCTATTGAACTCATATCAGCACTGGCTATAGAGATGTTGCTGTAGAAGTTTGGATTTCAACTGTACATCTACATCCTCTTATATCCCAATTCCCTCTTGCTTTTCTCACATGGGGAGTCAGCAGTGGCCACACTCTGGACGTGCCCTTCGGATTCAGCACTTGAGTGCCTATTTTGTCATCAGGTATTTGGCTGCACAGAAATGGAAATGCATAGGAAAGCCTAGTGTTGCTCTCTGTGGTGCACATGTTTTCTACTATGGATGGTTTTGAGGACAGCCAGTGTCCACGTAATTGCAGCTAACCTTTTCCAAGGTCATGATGATCATAATAAATAAGCTAGAATGAGATGCAACGCTGTCTCCACGAGTTCTATTATTTTTACCTTTGAAAGCAGAAGTATGGTCTAGGCTTATACCAAGGTGTGTTATGCAAGGGACATTTTGTTCAAGGTGAAAATACAGGCTTACAGTTTCATGTTTTGTTTATGGCTGTAGGGAATTAGAAGGTGGTTGGAACATCTTTTCATCTTTTCAACTTACTCTTTGCCTTTGAAGCTCCAAGTCTAAGTTCTCTTATTTGTTAGGTTCTAATAGGCCTTCAAAGTTTGAGCTCCATGGAAAGGAAAAATTATCTTTTTCATTATTATTCTTATTGTGGACATCTATCAGCTCAATTCACAATACAACACTACTCTTAAGTAATGATGGGAAACTTCAAAAGGTTTGGAGTGCAGTACAGGAGACAGGGATCCAGGTACAGGGTCATTCCTTTGAGATCCCTGACCCTCTCCAGTGAGTACAACTTTGTTGGATATCTCAAAGACTGTGTCCCCAGATTTCTAGGACTTTATGCTTTTATTAGCCCAGAAAAAACAAGAGATTTGTGGGGCTGTGTTTGCAGTTGACATTTGGAAACCCTGTTAGGAGTCCTGTAGGAATGCAGTAGGACTGATATAAATATGTATGTGCCTGTCTATACAGATGCTCAGATAAAACCAAGTTTGTGTTAAAAATAGAATTTAGTTTGCAAAAGCTTCAGCTAACACAGGTTCTGACAAAGGATTAAAAAGCAGGAGCAGCAAACAAAATCTCTGGTATATCCTTTGCAGACCAAATACAAATTCAACTTTGGAAGTAAATTTGACCTAGAGTTCTTACTTCTTTTATAAATTAAAAGAAAATATTTGACTGAACCACTCTTGAACCTTGACATGTTCAAAACCCGTGGTTTTGGCATAAACTTACAGTTTAGAAGCTACCACAATGGTCTCATTTTAATCATCTAGTTCAGCTCCTAGAATAATTACTATGGTATGACAGCATGGAGGTGTTTCAGATATGTATTTTATTGCAAGCGTGGTTACAGAGCTTTACACTAGATTTGCAAATCATTGCTATGAAAAGCAAAAGCAAAGATAACTGCCTACAATCAGAATCAGGAGAAAAGAATCAGTACACCAGAGTCGCTGTGTAAACCTGTGATGACTAAGACTGAAGATGAGACTCAAAATACAAAGAAATTTGCTAATGGTGCAGAACTGCAAAATAAAGTTTGGACCTACATCCAGGGGTTATTTTTCAGTGGTTGTGGCCACTACAGGTGTTTGAATCAGAAATCAAATCATCCATTATGGACACCCCATATATTAAAAATTGTTGAGATGTTAAGATTCTATCAAAACCACGTCGGTTATGGCCCTAAGTGAATTTAGATATGAATGTTATAGCATAAGTTAATGCAGCAAATTGTTAAGCTTGCATCAGTGACAAAGAGCCATGATACTTCTTTAAGGTAACTTTGGCATCAAACTTGCAAATATTTTGCCATTGCTGTAATTGACTGACATTCAAAGATTCAGCAAGAGGAACTTACACATGGCTGATACATACAGCCTGAAATCTGACTGAAAATCTTGCAGTGCTGCTTAGAAGCAATACTGCAGAGTGATTTAAGCTCATAATGAAGAACTGTGTGTGCCTGGTTCAGTGGTCATTAATTTGCTCACTTTCAAGGACTGAAGTATGTCTAGCAGCAGTTAAAAGCATAACACCAGCCACTGGAGGATGTTGATTGTTACCCATGGCAGAAATGCTAGTATCCTCAAAGACTCCAAGACTTCACTCTTTGGCCCTTACTGGTAGCAGGACAAGATTAATATCTTTTTTGAATTTAGTGCAAAAGCAAACAAGCTTATGCTGAACAGTTACATTCCAACTCAAAATGTTCACAGGAAATTGCAGGACTCTCCCCTCCCAAATCAATGCTTTCTTCAGGCTATTCAGTATATATCAGTGTTGCATCATCTTTAGATCAAAGACCCCATTTTCAAGTGCTGTATAAACACATAACAGGAGGCATAATGCCCCTTTCCTACCAGTTCTAAATTAATCTCAACAAATCAGCAGTGCAGATTGCATTCCGTCACATTGCCCTCAAGCCCCTTTTTCAACATCTCCGCATATGGGGAAACTGTGTCTCGGAACCGAGGAAGAGGTTTTTGCTCTTACCAGTAGAACCTGTTTGGTGCAACTCCCTCATGAAGAAGCAGCCATCTTCTGCCAAACTCCACTGAACTGAACAACTGGGGACAAAAACAAACAGTCATGAATCACATTAAAAGACAAAGATAACATAGAAATTAATCTGAAGAAGCCTGTATCACTTCTGAGATAGTGACTTGGACTTTTACTTCCTCCAGTCTCAGAGGGACACAACTGGAGCAGCTGAAGTGTCTGTTGTGCCTTTTAGTGGCAGAGGCAATGCTGAGATGGGTGACATGGGACACAACTGATATTACCTGAGGGATTACTGTATAGGTACATCCAACTACCTGCCATGACTGAAAACTCATCATCTAGCTCTGCATGGCACTCCCAGGTAATATAATTGTGCAGTGTGGGAAGGCCACCTTTTCCTTTTTAAACTTGTGGTGGACACCAAATGTACAGCGTAACACATCAGTTTGATATCCTAGTCTAGCTCTGACAACATATATACACAGTTGCCTTCCTTGATATTAGGTTAGAAGACCATCCTATTTCCAGTTATCAGTAGCCATCCCTAGAGAGCTTGTTTAATCTGGCACTAAAAAAGTGCTCTAACATGTCTACACTCCTCTTGCAGGAATGAGTTTAAATAGCACATTACTTGTACCATGAAAATCCACTATTCTCCCTTTGCTCCTGTCCTGCAAACAACGTGACATCTTCTCCTAGTCCGGTTACACAAACAATATCCAAATATATCAATTATTTCAGAAAATTTTTCCATGATAAATACCAAACCAGACTGAGAAAGGTCAGCAAAAAGGCATATTACAGGTATTATAAATACTCTGACATGTCTTTGTGGAATGATATACAAATGTTACTGGTATAGAGCACCTATAAACAGCTGCTGTCCATAAATGCTGCCATCGGGTAACTCTCAAAAAGACAGTGGAGAGAAGGATCACTTGGGTTCTGTCTTTCTTTTGCTTTATTTAACTTCAAATTTATGATATGGAAGCACTGAGAGGCAGTCAGCCCTATGCTTTTCTTGCAGATTCATCCAATTTCTCCTCCTTCCCTTGCTTGGTAGACTTGGTCAGTCCCCTTTTCTGGAAAGGAAGATGTTGGGCCCCTTTTCTGAACTGTAATCTGCCTTTTCATGTCATCACTTTAGGGATCTTGTATAAAATTCAAGCAATCTGAATCTTTTATGTACAAAGCTTGACAATCTTTTTTTTTTTTTTTTTTGGGTAACAAGCTGTGGATTGGCACGGAAGAGAAATATGGATGCCTATGAGAATGACTGAAAAGGAAAGAAGCTGATTTTAAAGCTTCAGGTTGATCAGAAAGATTATTTGAATATATTTTAAGTATTATGAGACTGGCATGTAAGAAACCTTGAGACCTACTTATTCTGCATTACATTCCCAATGCAAACCCCTACATCCCTCAGCTCCCCTACTGTAAAACCTTGGAAGGACATGGAGAAGTTAATTACAATAGCTTTTTGGTAAACAGTAGACTGGCATATGTTGAAATCTACTTTAAAATATGAAAGCTAAAAATTCCCCTATTTTTCTCCTCTCCCTTTCCCTTGAAGACTGTCAAAGAAGAAAGAGGAAAGAAGGCAGAAGGGATAGAAGACGAGTGCAAGAAAACAAAAAACAGTTTAGCTTTGTGGATAGAAATGTATTCACTTTTCAAGCTTCAATGGTAAGTCTGTTATTTTTCTTTAAGTAGAAGATTTTTTTTTTTTTTAATCTTTAGGAGACCTAACTATAACTAAGAACAAGTTTCATTTTTTAAAAATAAAGAAAATCTTTTGGAACATTTAACAATGACTTTTTACAAAATGCTTTGAGGTCACCTCATCAAGAATTTTACCATTACAAGAAGAATTTTCTCCCTTCAATTCAAAATCAATTTCTAGACCTGCTTTTATATTTGCATCAAAAAAACCACCCCATAGTAATGACAAGCAACTGTGAATCTAGCTCTCCAATATGTTTTCCCCATCGTGGCAATGTAGTTTCTTCCATGCCAAATAATGTCTTTGACCTGCAGTAACTTAAGTTTTAATAAAGTTTGGATCATCCTTTAATTAAAAACAGAGAGCAATCCAAACAACTCAGCAAACATATATATTCCTAACCAGGGATATACAGAATGTAAGCTTTCCAGGGACATGGATATTCAGATGGCTGAAAAAATCTTGTCTTCCCCCTTTTGTATCTCTCACCCTACTCCCTTTCTAGTTTCCCCGAGCATAACTTTCAGCAGTTTATCCCCACCCCGAATTTGCTGGTGATAGCTTCCAGAATGAATTAATTACAGCCTGCAAAACTTTCTCTGTGCTTGTATAGCATCCTCTTCCACAGCTGCAGTGCCAGGTGGTTGAACAGCCCCAGCGCCACAGCTTCCCTCTGGCTCTTTCAGCACAGCTCCTCAGCGTGGCTGTTTGCCTGCTGCATCCAACAACTCCCTCAGCAGAACAGAAGCTGTGATGCTGCACAGCACCCAGGGAGCCCTGCTTTCTCTTGGTGTGTGCCCTGAATGAGACAGATGATTCAGGCAAAAAGTGAAGAAATGCAAGAGTTTGTTTCAAAGGGAGAAAATGGATATAGCAATTCCACTGTCAGGACTGGCCTCTCAAATTAGAAGCCAGTGCCCTGTGAGCAGCACTACTGAGAACACAGCGTATGAGAAAAGGCAACAGCTCTCAGCAGGAACTATCAGCTCCCTGGGAACCCATGCCCAAAGCTCTCATTGCCGTTGGTGAGACACTGTAATAACAAGGCTTTAGAAGGTTTTTTTCTCCTTTGCCATTATTTCAGCACCAATCTTGGCCTTTACTGACTCACAGCAGCACAAACAGCACTAATGCATCTTTAGTAAAGAAGGAATTCCCCCCCTTATGTGTCACACCCCACCCTCCCAAAAAAAAGAGGAAAAAACCCCAACCATCTTTGCAGTGAGGATTTTTTCAGATATTCGAAGTATCATTCATTTTAGACTGAGTTTATTTAATTGTATATGAGGAAAAAAATAACATTTAGAGATAGGTTTTTGTCAAGTATCAGTTATGATACAAGCTGAGATTATTTTTCCCCATTTAGCAAGTATAGTACTGTATGGATATTTTTTAAACCCAGCATCATATTTTGTTGTTATAAAAGCCCTCTCTCTCCTGGGACTTCTTGTGACAGACTCGTGCATGCAGTCCCTTCAGAGATGACATTTCATTTTCTTTGGTAAGCACTGCTGTCTGATGACAATTTTCATTATTAGACTGAAATTAGATAACGTTCCTTGCTATACTTCTTTTTCAACCACAAATAGTAAAGAAACCTATTACAATTTCAATGTATGTTTTCATCTGAGAGCCAAGTAGTGACCTGACATTTCTGTTTTCACTGAGACAAAACTGTTATGAAGTACAAATCTTGTATTGATCTCTCAGATTTGACCATTGTTCATCCAGGAAGAAGTCTCTTCTTGCTTCCTCCTCTCTTGTATATGTATTTTTCTGATACCCAAGTACTTAACAATCATTAACAGTCTTGTTTTGCTTTTTAAAATCCTAATATTCTGTCAAGTAGAAACCTACCACCAACCTCTTTCAGATGGGAAAACAGCAATGCAAGGGAAAAGGAAAAGCTGTCCCAAGGATACAAATACCTTCTGGGGCTGAGCAGGGATTCAAATAAACCCTCTGAACTGCAAGACAATCCCCCAGCTATAGAAATAGCCTTTTCACAACATGACACTACTATCCTCTGGAGTAGGGAAAGCTGACGTCTGAAAACTGAACTTCTTTCCTTATCTACAGCAAACAATATCTGTATGCTACTCAGCCTGTCTGTTATTTGTTTCCCAACCTGTGCGAGAAGCACAAGAGTTGCTCATGTATTTCACAGTGATAGCATAAGCTTCACCTTAAAATGCTTTGGGATATCTGGGCAACAGCAGGACACAGTTGCCAGGTAATCTTATCTCTCCCTTCTCATTTCCCATTCTTTCCAGCACTAATTTTAGACTTGAGGATTTTTTTTGCATTTTGGCCTATATTAATTGGTAACATCTTCAATTTAAGACAGACAAAATATTCTTAAACTTTTTTTAAAAATATTGTTTATGAACTAAGGATAACTTTTCTATAATCTAATGAAAATGTCGAAGAAAAATAACATCTCTTAGTGACATTTGTATTTAAAAAAATAAAGCATTTCATGAAGAAGAAGCAGCTGTGTGTATAAATTCTTAGTGAAAGTAAAATATGTAACAGAAATTAGTCAAACCTGATTGGTTTATTTACTTCAGTTTGACAGTTTGCCTATAAAAAATAACTGAATTCCAGAAAACATATGGGAAAAAAAATGTTTTTTCCAAAATGTTCCATGAAGAAAACTTGAATTTTATTTGACTTAACTGATCTAGGCTAGAACATCAGTTCTAGAAGGGAAAGTGCAGACTAAGGAAGAGGGGAAAAAAGCATTTTTCTTCACTACATTCTCTACATTTTTCTTTACTTCAGATCTGGGAAATCTCTCCAAAGCAGAAAGCTCTGAAGATATTAACTTGTTTTGCCAATTACCAGGCCTAGCATAAAGGACACAGCCAGCATAAAGATGAACCAATAACCAAACTGTATTTGATACAAAAGGGTCAGTACATGGGTGAGCCCTGGGGGTACAAACAAATCAATCAGATTATACATAATCGACATCAATCCCACTGACCCCAACAACAACACCACACAACCAACAATGGGTGGAATAAATGGTGACATGCAGTCTCCCATAGAAGGGATGGGAGACAACCAAGTCAACAAACCAAACACATAAGACCAAGGCAGCCACATACTGAATCTCTACACAGCCCACGTTTACAAAAGCCAGACCTGACTGGAGCCCAGTCCCAGGGAGGCAGGAGGTCCTTCCCCAACAGGGAACTCTGCACAGGGCATCCACCTCACAGACAGACACTGCCCCTGCCTGCAAGGGGTCCCAGCTGTTATTCCCAAGTGGGACACCTGGCCTTGGGTTACTGAATGCAGACCCCTGGGGTCATTTACCCAATGGCTCTGTCTGCAAGGCCGGCCGCACCCTGGAGGGAAGCCTAAAGGCAAACTCACCCCCCCTTTGGGAAGGGCTGTGGGAATCACCCATATGTCAACCTTAACTTGGGGCTTGGGGTTGGAACCCCAGCATTTCATAACTTCATAAAACCCCTCTATTTTCTGGATAGTTCTGGATCCATTCTGCTATGCATCTTTCTTTGCCCTTCAGCCCTGTATTGCACAGAATGAACACTTACATTGTTTTAGAATCTACCTGTGTGCTAGTTTACAGCTGTAAAAGTGCTCTGGCCCCTTTCACCATTTGATTAGATCTATTTTCATCTTCCCTGGTTTGTTCAGGTATTGTACCTCCTACTCACCTTTCCTTCACTCAGATTTCTAAGCTCTATAGAGTACAAATCATCTGTTGTAGCATGTTTTTACACAACATAAAGATTGCTGGGGCTCTCAGTAGCTATTACAAATACAAGGAAATTACAAGTGCAGATAAGTGTAAGGTCAAGTTTTTTCCCATAATAGATACTTCAGTAAAAGGTTCTACTACTCAGAATGGTGGAAACCGGATGATTTTCCCATATTTCTAATACTTCTGTTTTTCATCCGCAAAGCAGCACAGCAATCCAAGAGCTTTGTACTTTCATCTGGAATAATGTAACTACTGTTGGAAATATTGGATAAGACAAAACAATGATTCTTCCATAAGATTTCCACATTAAACTGGCTTCAAAAACAGCTTCCTATAATTTACAGGACTCAGAAAATATTTTGATACCACTGATTCCATTCTTTCAATTTTTCTGTCTTATGTTTTATAAGTCTCTGAATTTAAATACTATCATATTTGAATACCAGCATTAATATCAACAAAACTGGTATTAACCTGTATGTTTTATTTATATATATCTATATATCTATATATATCTTATACATAGCTTATATAACTGGACTGTCAAAAAAGGATTCAGAAGGCAATCAACTCCAATAGTTCTTCCAATGGACACATCTTAGTGAGCAATATCTCTAATAAACAAATACTTACTGTAAAGAACACGATCGTCTCACCATTTTACACATGAAGGTTGCATATCTCCACTGAAAAACTACAGAGAAACTTTAACGTGTAATATAAAGACTCATCCTTAAAAGAAAAGACCTCTCAAAAAAGGACTGTGTGGGAGTCACAACTGCTATAAACCATCAGATCTTCACTCACTTTTATTGAGCTAAAACAAATGACACTAACTGAGGATTCACCTCTCTTTAATTTACCAGTAGTGTTATTTGGCTTGGGTTTTTTTTGTTTGTTTGTTTGGGTTTTTTTTTTATTAGTCTATATGCATTTTAAAAGCTCCAAAATAAGCAGCTAAAATATGAGCTTTGAGGGCCTAATGTTCTTGACACATCAGACAAATGTGATTCATTATGATGTAATCACAGATGGTATGAGATTGTGACCCACAGGACTCTGCTTATCTATTTGGGCTTGACTGGATTATGAAGTTGAGATCTTGACATAAACTCACAACTTTAGGACAAACAAAACAAGGTGTTAAGAGTTTCATAAAGTATTGCGTCTGGACACGCACTTAATAAAGTTGTAGTGTACATTTCCCCTACAAACACTGGATTTTCCCTGAGAATTTCCCAGTCAAAAACCTGTCTCTTATGAGGCAGTTGAATTGTTTATTTGGCTGTTGAACCTGACAGGTAAGAACACATGACATCAACCAGATTCTGATAGTAAATGCAAGTTGTCTTAAAGACAGTAGTCCCCATTCCTCTCCAGTTCCAACAAGTTCTGTGCTCCCCAGAGCCAGTGGATAACTCATCAATCTCACCATACCAAAAACCTACACTCACACTAATCTATATATCAGTAATCTATATCATCCAAGAAGACAGACAAGCAATTCCTCATTTACTGTCCAACTTTGAAAGAAACGTTACTGTGGAGGATGCCAGGTGCCCACCAAAGCTACTCCATCAATCCCCAGGACAGAGAGATCCAAGGACAGAGAGATGTCTTTGGCTGTGATGGTAAAGTTAATTACGATTGCAGGCAAAACCAGGCTTGACTTGGGGTAAACAGTTTATTACCAAATAAATGAGAGTAGCTTAATAACAAATAAAACCAAATCTTAAAACACCTTCCCCTCACCCCTCCCTTTTTCCTGGGCTCAACTTCACCCCCACTTCCCTCTACCTCCTCTCCCTGAGCAGTGCAAGGGGACACAGAATGGGGGCTGCAGTCAGTTCATCACACATCATCTCTGTTCCTCCTTCTACCTCACACTCTTTCTTTGCTCCAGCGTGGGATCCTCTCTCTCTCCACAGGTCCTGCCAGGAGCCTGCTCCAGTGTGGACTTCCCACAGGATCACAGCCTCCTTCAGGCATCCCTCTGCTCCGGAGTGGGGTCCTCCATGGGCTGCAGGGGGGTCTCTGCTCCACCATGGACCTCCATGGGTGCAGGGCACAGCTGCCTCACCATGGGCTGCCCCACGGGCTGCAGGGGCTCTGCTCTGGCGCCTGGAGCACCTCCTGCCCTCCTTCACTGACCCTGGTGTCTGCAGAGTTGTTGCTCTCATGTTCTCATTCCTCTTTCCGGCTGCAATCATGCAGGTTTCGGGTTTTTTTCCCTTCTTGAATATGTTATCCCAGAGGCACTACCACCGCTACTGATGGACTCGGCTTTGGCCAGTGGCCATCTTGGAGCCAGCTGGACTGACTCTGTTGGACACAGGGGAAGCTTCTAGCAGCTTCTCACAGAAGCCACCCCTGTAGCCCATCCCCCGCTACCAAAACCGTGCCATGCAAACCCAATACAGTTACACATACAAACTACCAGGAATCTGAATGACCCACCAATTCTGATACAATGACATTTCATGGGTCATTATGCTAGTCAAGACTTACCATCACCCCTTCAGTTCTCAAGAGTTTCATTTTCACAGTAAAAGCTTTCTGTCATATGTGGAGTCCCTTGTAGCTTCAGTTTCATTTTAACACCTACACAAACTGCTGCAGACATGACTGACCCAGAGTGCCCATGTTGTTTCATCATTCACTGTTTAAACTAATCAGATATTCTGATTAAATATTTGGTTCTGGTGTTTCTTCACATACTGATCTTGAATCATGTGGTAGTTCCACGTGCTTCCTATGCTGATGAGGATATTCCATTTTTTGCACTGATTTTATCTCATGCAAAAAACATTATGCACATGGAATTCAGAATCTTGCTAAAGAAAAGTTGATTTAAATTTCATGCTGGAAGTAACATGAAATTCTTTGAGCAAGCTAGTAGTTACCATTATTTTTCTTTTAGTTCAGAAATTTTCCTCTAAACAAGTTATAATGGAATATGGCATCGAGTCTAACTTTATTTGTTGATTGGATTTACCAGCTTTGGTATTCTTATATTCACAAAATAAAAAGGTCTCTTTCTTTCACCTGTAATTTCCATGAAAGCTCCACTCACTTTTCCTGAACACACATCTGGCCAAAGCAATTCAACCTACACTGGAGTATTGACCTAAAAAAATATATGCAACTGGAAAACTAGCTCAGAACATCTTTGAAAGAACTAAGTTTGATTTAAATTCACCTCTAATTCCCAGAGAAGGTTCTTACTGGTCAATCTTCCTGATAGTTTCTTCACTGTTCTTCAATATGCTGATTTCTTGCCTCTTCCTGGTGTTTCTATGAGATGATTAAAACTAACCCTTACCCCTTCAAATGGAATTTATTTACACACAAAAATCCCCAAAACACTAGTGCAGCTAAACCACAGATTTTTTACTGATGAGCCACGTAAACATTGTTAGAGATCACTTTTTCTTCACCTTCAGTATCTTTTTTTGAATTTATCTCAATTTACCAAAGAATACAACATTCCAAAAGGACAGTTTAGCTTTAACTATAAACATAACATTGTCAAACTGGATAAAGACAACTCAGTGTGACTTGAAATAAATGCAGGCAAGTCCTTTTTCTTATCCCCATTCATTTATACTGAATAAGTTTATTGCTGATGAATTGTACTTTACGACCACCGCAGGTGTATTTGAAGAAATTCTATCCTTCTCAAAAGTTTCAGTCATTATTCTCATTGTTCATAGGGGCATTATTCAAATGATATTCAAATGTGAAAGACTATATTTAAAATTACTGTAAATCCTTCAAAAAAGCAAAGATGAATAGGAGACATCACATGGATTACTTCAATTTGGTGATGTACTGCTTGGAAGTCTCTCTTGCATTTCTTTTGCTTTCTATGCAGTCTGCAGAAAAGGATAGGGTTACTGCATCAGGTAGGGATTTTAGATTGAACAGGTTTATATAGGTATATACAGTACTCCTTTATGATCTTTCAGACCCTTATGACCTTAGATTTTTTTTTCTGGATAAAAAGCTATTTAAAGAAAAGTGGGAAAGAAGCTTCCACAGTGGTGCTACAGACATCTCAAACAGTAAGAATGAACAGGGACTTAGATGCACACATGTTCCTGGCATGCATCCAGTGTGGCTTACTTGGGTATCAAACACACTAATTTTTTTTAATGAAATTGCCACACAAGTCATTTCTTCTTCAGAGCAGTCAAAGGCTGGGAGGTATGCTGCTGTTCCCTGATTCATACTATTCTTCATTTAGAAGAGCCATGGTCCAGGCTTTTCTCTTCCAACACTGAATTTAATACAATGGTATGTTTTGTTTAAACTAAGAATCTGAAATTGTGCATGGTACTTCCCTCCTAGAATAGAGCATAAGACTCACAATCAACAATACAGAAATGGGATGCAGGGCTGATACTAATTCACTTCGCTGATCTCTGATCTAATTGTAAGTTCTAGTATTAATATGCTTAATTATCCATGAAGTAATAAAGTTCATAGGATACTGCATAGACTTTGAAGAATATTTTAAGTTTCAACATTTAAGTTTGGTGTTTAATGAATGTTGATGGAAATACATCAGAGTGACAAAGCTTTCAGACACCTGCTTCATAGCCCATTCAAACACCAGCAAGGTCTGCAGCTCTGTGACTGCTTTTCCTGATGAACCACACACTACTGTCACATAGACTTGTTCTGTATGGTTGTAACACAGCAGTTTCTTTTGTGTATGTTAATCAGATCAAAGCATGCTGGAGATGACCCTCAGCTTCCTATCTTCCAATAACTCCTCACATATTCTCAGAAGTGAGCCACATCATCTGGTGTTCTGGTTTTGTGGCAGCTTGCAAGTAACTGTATTAGCATGATGTCTCCAGTGCATTCAACTCATCTGCTAAAAAAAGTGTCAGGAACACATTTTTACCATCAGATATTTAAAGGAATTTGCCTGGCGTACATATTTTAAAGCCAGAAGGAAACACTAGTATCATCAGTTTGTTCTCCTCTTAACAGATGCTGCAGAATCTTTACCACTAACTCAAGCAGTACAGAGAATTACTCAGGCCAACAGCTGATGGCTGAACTAGATTGTATCATTTGGAACCAATCTCAAATCCAAGGGATGATGGATTTACCACTCCACTCAGTATGTGGTCCTCAAGGTTAATTCCCTTCTTTGTTAAAATATACTATCTCTGTAACAGGGTATCCTTCACTTTCTGTTGTATTACAAATTTATTAGGTAGGTTCATAATTGTTTAAATAACTGCATTAAATCTTTGTTTTAAAACTGTATCATATTACATGAGAACGGAAAATGCATATTACAGCAATCTGTCGGAATTTCCATGACACATGCAGAGCTTTAAATTTTAAAATAAATTATTATTGTTTATCATTTGCATTATGTTAAAATCTATGACTGCAAATTAATTTAGTGGGCACTTTGCATAATAATAAACTGAAGACATGTTGGAGAGTACAGTCAAAACAAACGACAGAGGCAAAGGGAGAGATGAGTCATATACAGAAAAATGGAGTTGCTCAATACCACAGAGATCAATGGCAGAACTAGTGATATGGAGTACACTATTCCTAATCCAGTGAACTGTCCAACTGATGGAAAGGAAAAAAGTCTTTTTTCCATGGAAGTAAGAAAATTGGAGTTATGTAGAGCACAAAAAAATCTTGCAAAGAAGCAACAGATCTACCCATAGTTTAAGTATGCATCCAAGGATCGCAAAACAGCAAAAGAACAAGTTCTCTAGGGGTACAGAGGGCTGATGTTTATACAGATGAATAAGCAAGGACATATTGATTTGCCTAAAGATGAGTAAGTCAGTTGTAAAGAGCACACTGATTAGTGCTTGAGTCTTTCCTTCTATATCACTGATCACACTCCTGGCCCAGAAATGCATCTTCCTCTCTGGATTGCCAGGCTGCCACTGGGCTCTGCTAGCTGATTTTTTTTTTTCTTTTTTTATCATTTAATAGAGAAGGAAAGAATGTTAAGAGATTCCTCACACTTTTAATTCCATTCTTTATTTTAAATTGTTACTCCAGCACATCATGCTTAGTGAGGTGTGTAAAAGACTGATGGGTACTCTAGGAAAGCATATTTTATGACATAGTTCATACACTGTGCTTTTGTACACTTAAAAAAAAATACACTCTGACCCATTATTCTTCCTACTGAGACAATGCTGAGGAACTGACTTCAAAATATAACCACATGGAAAAATCTTAAAAATAGGGGCTAGCGTTCACAAGGTCTTTGTGTGGAAGGCCCTTTCTATCCTCAGCACAAGTGCTGGTAACCCATAAAGGAGATCTAAGACTGTGAAGAAAGTGCAACATTGCAAAGTCTGGGACAAACAACTTTTAACGTGCAAATTCCTTATTACTTTTCATCTTCAATAATATGTGTCAAAGTATGCTGGAAAATTGGCTTGGTTGATTAGTGGTGGCCCAAATATTAACACAGAGTAGACAGCTGCAGGAGTAGTGCCACAGGAAAAGGGGGAGTTATTCACATAGGCTAATGTTAGCTTTATGCAGACTAGCTCCCTGGTTGTGTGTAGTCTGTCAAAAGAGATAGGCTCTTCCAGAGGATGATTCAAAGTGGCTAATGCTTACCACTCTAGAGAAGCTTTTTTCCTCTCCATTAATTTTAGACAGGATTAGCGTCCCTCAGCTAACATTAGCCCAAGTGAACAGTCCTCTACATGTTGTCAGTAACATGGAAAAAAACCCACCCCAAAATTATGTTGCTTGATGTTAACAGCATTTAAAAAAAAAAAAAAGAGAGATGAGATTTCTGATAAAGCATAGCTGGATTTTATTCCCCTTTCTCTGGTCTATGTAGGCAGTGACTGTTACCACCAAAATTGAGAGGACATAAACAGAAACAAAGTAATTTAGAAACTAACATCTGGAGGTCACTGTTCTGACCCTTTTTTGAGCAGGGTCACCCTCAAAATTAACTCTTAATGCAGTGAAATTAAAGGGTTTAGAATTATGAAGTGTATCCAGGATAGTCCATCACATCTTGAAGAGTGAATAATGGGTACATCTATGGCAAATATTCTACTGTCAGACACAAGCATTAGACCAAAACATGGATAGATGGAGCTGAAAGTACTTTGAAGAGCTGGCCTGTTCTCTCACATAGACATCCTGTGGCCATATGCATCCTTATCTCCATTCTAAGTGTTTCCTCTGTCATCACTGACGTAAGAACACCTTCCTCTTCCACTTGAATGAATGAGAAGTGGACCTCTTTTACCATACGAAATTAAAGATGACGTGTTTTGATGACAGAAGATAATGTTGTCCCACAAGCAACACAATCCTGATTTGCTGAACTTCAGCACTTTAGCTATATTGCCAAAGTATCAGTCCCTAACTCCAGCATGACACACACAATAAAGGTAGACAGATGGAATCAGATATTTGGGAAAGGCTAAAAAAAAAAAAAAAAAAAAAAAAAAGAAAAGAAAAAGAAAAAGAAAAAGAAAAAAAGTAAATGTAAACTCCTTCATTTACTATTGCTGTGTTGTCAGAGCTCCTTTAGTCTGGGATGCCCTGCTTTTCAAGAGTTCATTTAGAATGAGAGAGAAGAAGCAACAAGTCCATTTTAAATCTGCTTTTTCAGCCTTGTTGCTGCCTTTCAGTGCTCGAGTGCCTTTGTGCATTTTTTCCTGACCTACGCAATTACAACCCTGCATTTCGCCCATCTGACTTGTGTTTCCCAATTTCACCTGTATTTTGTCTCTTCAAATAGCTCTGTTATTTATGGCTGATTACTAACCATTCCACTGTGTGTCTGAACCATCTGAATAGCAGAAGATATCTCCACATGAAGTGGAGGCTCTTACATCCCAACTCTCTGATTACACAGAAAACCACTTTTGAAGATTACATAGCAATACATAAGCAATACTCCCATAAAATACAGCCCCTCATCCTACAAGCAAGCTGATTAAACCCACAAGAGCTCACATGTACAAGACCTCCAACCAGCTTTTGCCTCACATGCAATGCTTTACTGGGTCTGAAGATTCCTCCTGATTTGTAACTCCTCTTAAAAAAAAATGAAGAAGCATGCAGTAGTTCTGCAATTATGCGGTAAGAATCAGCCATGTAACAACTGTCAGACAGAACAATGAATGCAATCATGAAGCAATTAGAGCAGGCAGCAGATGGTTTGATGCTCTTTTTTTCTCAAGACTGGCAGGAAAAAGTCATGACTGAATAAGGGACTGGTCTGTCAGCAGTGGTAATTCTAGTCTGCTGCCTAAGGCAGAGACACAGGGGAGAGATATGTGAACAAAAGCAACTGAGTCACCAAAGCTTAATGAGTTACTGCTCATCAGCAGAACCCCAGTAATTAACCACATTCACCCACACACAACACTCAAAAAACTGGGACATAAAATTACTTCAGTTAGGACAGATTTCCCTACCATTGAGTAAATTCCTATTTAACCAAACAAAAAAAGATCTGTAGTACTTACCACAGTGATAGACTCAGCGGGCTGTAAAGAGACTGAGGGATGGTGGTATGTGACCCATTTCCTGTTCATTACAACTGAGCAATGACAGGCATGCACTAACTGCTGGCTTTGACCTCATCAGTCCTGAAATGGATGGACAACTTCACAGAACCAAAACAATCCAGACCCAATACGATTCCTGTCTCTCCAGCTCTAGCTCTATTCACCACCTGATTCTCCTAGTCCCACCTGCTGCAATGACAAGATGCACATGGATGGTGACAATGATGTGGCTTGCTAGAAAGATGCAAGCATTTCTAGTTGAATCTCACCTCCCTCCTGACTGTCAACAGTAAAATTAAATGAGTGCAACAATCCTAACTGGTCAAAATCCAACTTACACCTTACAGCCCCCATCAACAAAACCTTCACAGCCTTTTCAGTCAGTGGCATCAAAGTCAATGATGTCAAAATGTAAATTACTTGCCATGCATATACATTTCCCTTGCTTCCTCAGGTGACTCTTAGTCAGTGCACAAACAGTGCCTGGAATCCAAGGAGTAATGGGTTCTCTTTCCTTACATAGAGCCTTAGCATGAGATCACAGAATAGCAAATGGCAGTATCATTTGTTCCAAAGTACCCCACAGCTCCCATTGCAATTACCTAAATACCTGCAGGACCTCTTAATTATTATGAGAAAATTCTGCCTTTGGATATACAAGCATGAAACCAATGGGAGTCATTTACTCTTAGTCACAGGCTGAACTTGACCCTTAGTTTGAGTTACATTTAATTTAGTCCAAGCTGATTAATACTTACTGCCTGTTGGTTACCCTTTATGGTTCTCGGCCAAAGCTTGTTGAAGTTAGAAAATGTATCCATTAGGCTTTAAAGCAGAAACCAGGCCTGTGACTCACCCACACAGAGTACTTTTAAAATTCTACTGTAAAATTAATTGGTACTAATCTACAGACCTTGTGCTACATGATTTTTCTCTTGCAACCACAGTACTGAATTACCAAGTTATCCAATTTGCTAATCAATGCCATAACACAAAGAAATTTTATTGCACAGCCTGCAGCCTCTCACCCAAGATACCCCCCATACACACAACTCTGACACCAGCCCCATAAATTCAGGTTAAGACACAAAAGGACCCTTTGTTCTAAGAACATCCTGATTGTTTTTTCTGTAGAGGAAGAGTGGGAGTTTCCTATAGAATAGTGACAATATACTTGCTAGTAACCATCTACCATGAATTAGATATGGACTCTAATTCAGAATTATTTCCTGAGCAGGCTGAATACCACAACAGCTGAAATTCTTTTTCTACTATACCCTATTTTTATTTGACACATTTACCACTGAAAGTTTCATTGATTGTCATGTAATAAATTCCCTGTTACTAACACAGTCACTTTCATTACAACGGATCCTAAAAGACAGTAGAGACCAGATTCTGAACAGTTTCGTATCAGTCCAGAGAATTCAATGTCCACAAGGGAAAGGAAACATTCTGACCTTGTCTAATTACATAGGGAACACCCAGAAACAAGTTAACCTGCACCTTCCTCTGAAAAGATTATAACCACAGTACACTCTACAAAATGCTATGAGAGGGGTAAGTAAAAAATATTGCATGCAATTTACAGAAATAATTAGGCTGGCAAGATGCATTTCTCAGTTGGGAATGACATTAAACTACAGTCCTGGAAGGATACTGGTTTTGAGTTCAAAGCACAGGACTGAACTTGTATTCTAAAAATTCCCATAAAATAATTTTGTGACCTTGCCTACTTTTCACTTCCTTATGCCTTTCTCAGGCTTACAGTAATAGTAACAAGCCTAATTTAGGCTAAGGACAATTAAATTACTTCGTATAAAGGCTTACATACTAGATTCCAAGATATTTCACTTTTACCCCTGTTCGTAGTTCAGCAAATTGTTTTGGTCTTTTTCCAGTTTTATTCAAAAACATGAAAATGTCAGGATGCGAAACCTGCCATTTCTCAGAGCAGCTTGCTCCGATGACTAGTTAATTCATGGTTGAGTTTATCTACCATTGACTCCTAGCCATCAACTCGTGTTAGAAGTTTTCTTGCTAGATCAAAATGCTTACTCATATGTTTTGTCTTTCCCCATGGAGATATTTATGCACAATATAGTTTCCCTTCAATCTGCTTTTTGGTAAACTAAACAGATTGAGCTCTATGAAGTCCTTCACTGGAAGATGACTGACTTGTGAGTATTGATGTGCCTGATTTTAAAGGAATTCTAACAATCTCTTACAACCAAGCCCCATTTTGTTGTCTCAAGTTGGGCAGCAAAAAATGAAGGCAAATCTCACAGCATATTTATTTGGTTGATGGATTACCTGTACTGAAGGAACTGGACTTCAAAGGAAATTGATTCAGTGCTACTTTTCTCTCAGAAAATCAAAGGCTACTTGAAAATATGCCAACCATATAGGAACAAGGAGTTCCTATTTTATACTCTTCTTGGGGCTGGTGCTAGTCTGGAGCAGGAGAACAGTTAAATAAGAAGACAAAATGCCTCATTAGAGATTGTTATTCCTGTTGTGAAGGATCCTAGCTGTCTTCTCTGCCCATTGCCTGTCACGTGATATTGCCAAAAGGACTACGTGCCCATGCCCTTTACATTGAGGCTTATTCAGTGTTTCTTTCTTGGAAATATGAGTTTTATATTTCCAAAGAGGGTCCTGGTTTCACCCCAAAGATTGTAAAGAATGCTCTGCAGCACCTACATAGAGAGATGGGGAAACCCTACGTTCTTCCTAAGCAAACAAACAAAATGCTGTCAACAATCCTCACCTTCTGATCTTGGCTGTATGCTAAGATCCAATCTTCCTGCTTGGGGTGGAAGAGCAGACTGTGGATGTAGAAGTTCAGACGGTATTTTTGATAGGTGGCCCCTTCATCAGAACTGATTAATAAACTGCTCTCAACTTCTGGATCAGTCAGCAGCATAATCTATATGGAAGACAAAATGAAAATACAGTGGTGAACAGGAGTCAGATGGAAAAATAACTAAGCAGCTATGAACTTCAGATAAGCTTATTAAATATGTCTATTTCAGAATGTTTCAAATGTAACGTCAAAACTAACCATAGCCTATCTTTCAATAAGGAAAACAGTATATTTCAGCTATGTGTATAACACATAATATATGATCAAATAGGCAGAATGACTTTACCAGTAGTTAAAACAGGCCTAAAGGAAGCTATGCTTAGGTTATCTGAAAAATCAAATCCGAAATTTGTAACACCAGAGTGCAAACTTACTAAATTACCAGACAGCCACAGTGGGCTGCTAGGGTCTTCATGAATGATCTACTGGAGTGGCAGACAAAAAGTTAGGTTTTTTTTAAAAAAAGAGAGACAGAGATAGAGGAAAGAGACACACACAGAACAATCTCTAATGGTGAGGTTGTTAGACTCTGCCAGAATTTTCAGAGAAGATGACAGTTTCATTGCCTGAAATGTTATAACCTGGCTGTCTGCAACAAGCAACCTTGCTTTGGCAGGAGAACACATGCTGGGTTCTTTCCATCTCCAGTTTCTTTGGTGCTGTGAATTACAGATTTGGTAGCATATCAAAAATAATCTCCATATAGTAAAGTTGCTTTCTAGTTTTGTCCAAGACTGTTAGTTCAGGAGTGACAGAAGATATACAGCTTGCAGTTGTAGTAGCTACTTCTCTCCATTAACTCTAGTACTAATTGGTCTGCATTAGCAATGAATCAGAGAATGATGACACACTCCTCTCATGTGTCTCTGCATGACAGAATATATAGGTTTGAGCAGTAGAAAGAGATCATTCCAGTATTTCAGCAAGCAACAAAGTAATACCCCTAAGGAATGGGAATGAGGCACCCTGAATGACAAACATGAAAAATTCTGAAGAATATTTGCCTGGGAATGTATTAAAGCCTTGAATCATTAGTTTTTGGTTGGTGGTTTTGTTTTGTTTTGGTTTTTTTTTGTTTTAAAGTACTGGTGCTGCAGTTGCTTCGCAAATGGCAAACACTGATCAAGCCTGAAATGAAAGGATCCACACCTGGCATTTCTCAGAGCAAATTCCTATCTGGGTCTTGGGCACTGCAAAAATCACACACTCCCATTTCCTTCTATTTCATTTAGATTGGCAGAGTTAGACATAACTTAACTCACTACCTTTGAATTATAAGGCACCATAAGTCTTGATAGACACCAGATGCTAAAGAACTATTTGTATGTGAATGCGTAAATACACATATAATCTATATGGTGAATGTCCTTCATTACTGAGTAACTGCCAGAGGTTTTTTTCTATCTCTAGAAAACCCCTTGGCAGCATAACAACTTGACCTGTGACTTCAATGTTTGAGGTTCTTCAAAATCCCTGAAATTTAATATCTTGAGTGATCGCAGACCAGTTACGTTACCACATTAAAATAAGGTAATATTTCCATTGTAGCATAAAGGCACAGTCTCCTTTAGTATCTCTGACTTACTTTAGAAATCTTGTGATGAAACCATGCATTATGAGAATTAAACATTCTTATTTTCTTTTAACACTTTCAAATACATCAAGCATATCACTGACGTGACTTCTAAACTGAAGATTGCATGATAGAAACCGCACAGAAAGCATTAATAATCAAAATGTCAATATATAGATGATTTACTGTCACTAAGTAGCCCATCCAGCTTCTGAAGCCAAAAATTGTCATCTGTTTTTTCTTACCAGACTAATTTCTGGGACAATATTCTTATGGTTAACATTTACCAGTTCAGTACTACGATTCAAGTAATATGATTTTCCTATTTTTATTACTTCCTTCTTGAGCAGATTTTGTTTATGTTGGTATTTCAAAATATCACAGAACAGCATTAATTTGGACTACAGCAACTAGAGCAGAAATAAGCACAAATCAATGGGCTTAATCCAAGCTCCCTGAAGTTAATAAGAGTCTTGTCATTGACTTTGGATTGTGCCTCTAAGGCAAGCTGTTAATCAAGATCCACTCTAGTCTCACATATTTCCTTCTACCTGCACAAGGAACTCATCTGACCTCACCACTGTCACATCCAAGCACATCACTGCCTTAGCACATTTTCTGTCAGGTCACTCTTCTGAAGTGTGAAAGTCCTCTTATCTCCATTTCTTAGAAAGGGAATTGAGGAACAAACTGTTGAGGCACTGAAGCACCTAATTGCTCACTCAATCAATAAAAGTTAAGTGCCTAAACATACTTGCCAGCACTGCTGACCATGACTTTAATCTGCTAACTACCACCCTGGGCTATTACTATCGTGTTTTCAGGTATCTAAGGTCTCCAGAATCCTTGGCTGTTGCATTGTGATAATCAAACATTCTGTACATATGAAGTGCTTCAGGACACACCTGTTTTGCTACATATGCCAATTGCAGCAGTGTATTAAACGTGGCAGAGCTGTGCAGAACTGCTGCAGATTTATGAAAGGGCACATAGAGAGTTGGAGACAGGGGAGGGAGTTGAAGGATGACTCTCTAGCCACTAGTCAGATTGTTAACTATGAGATCAACTTTCAGTGTTGGGACAGCATTGTCTGCTCTACTGCTGTACCCTGTATTGCAAATCGCTTTGCAGATGCCATAAAAACAAAACAAGATGGTTGACTAAAGTCACTACTCACATCACAGTCAGAGCACCATGTTTCTTACAAGGTAAGAAAAGCAAATTTAATTACAGCATATCTGCATATAAATATTCAGAATCAGAAGCCCAAAAGATAGCATTTATTGGATAAGTAGCACCAATTGATACCTGTATGAAAAATCTGTGAAAATTAGAGGGAAGTGCTGTATGTAAATGCTGCCTTTCAGATTAGACCAGGATTGTGCTTCTGAAATTAATTCCCCAAGTTTTTTTGGGAAACTTCTATAGCAAATCCTTACATACTATGTTCTGGCTCACACCACAGTGATTTCAGAGCACAGGAACTAAACTCCTTTTCAAAAAAATGAACCAGAATACACATTTCAGGAGTGCATCTAATGTGCTCCAACCACTACTGGACATTTAGTTCAGAGTATCAGGTCAGCATTACTCTAAAGTCAGACCCTCTGCCTCCAAAATGCCCACACTGCAGACAAATATCATCTCAACATCAAACATTTCATTCTACAAACCGACTTACACTGAGTTGCACTACATGCTAATGTAGTTGCAGCCACATTAGCTTTGTTTTATTGTCTAAATTGCCTGGAGCATAAATGAGAAAGAAGGGAAAGAACAATTAATTTTATTGGTTTTGTTGTTGCAGCATATGAAATACAGAGTAAATACATTTTAGAATTTTCTTTGAAATAAATGAAGCCAATTTCTCCTTTGAAGTAGTCTATTACCCATTGACTTGATGCAGTTGCTTATACAGAAAATAAAAACGGACACAGAAGTGTTGAGCAGGAAAAGAATGGAAAATAAACCCAGAAACAATAACAAAGTGAATCTAAGTTTACAAGACAAACTTTAAGATTATTTGAGAACAGAGATTAGAAATAAACTATTTTTATAATTTCCGACTTCACTGTAGAAAGCATGTAGGATTTGATTAAAGGTGAGCTCCTCAAAGGGGTGATCTTGGTCTGTTTCTACAGTGCCTAATACAACATATTACTGCTTTCCCAGCTAACACTGGTTTCTGGACAAGTATATTCTGGACATCATTGAGGAATCAACATGAAAAACACATCTTAAATCTATCCAGATTCCTAGAGCCTGTAGGTAAAGACAACCTAGTTGATGAAGTCTAATCGGATTTTTGAGAAGTTGCCCTGCCAAAGGATCTGAAATTCTCATGGGATAAAAGACCTTTCCACAGATTAATTTATGGTTAGAAGATCAGCACCAGGCATTAGGGAAAAATATTTCAGTACTCACAATTGAGAGAAATGTTCTTCTGGAATTTCCCTGATGTTTTGTGCTATTCATTTATTCATTAACAATTTGAAATGAAGGAAGGAAAGATAGGTGACAAAGTTTGCTGATGGCAGTAAGATACTTTGAATGATGAAAGAAAAGCCAGCTACGAAGATCTGTGAAAGTATTTGGCAATATCGGATACCTGAGCAGTAAAATGACAGGTGAAATTCAGTGATGATGTATGAAAAATAAAATGCAGATGAAGAAAAGTGATCCCAGCGTAACAGGCAGAACAATAAGCTCTGAGTAGATAACTCCTTTCAGGAAAGGGCTCTGGGGGTTTCAGTGAAGGGCTCTGTAGAATAGAAGCTTAGTCTTCAGATGCCATGAAAAGACCTCAATTACAGCAATAAGAATTACTAGGGAAGAATTAAACAGCGCAACAAATAATGCTTTTAGGCCACTGTAAAGTGTTTCCACAACTTTAACACTGGGTGCTATCCTCATCCTCCATTTATAATAAATAAAGGCTCTAGTAGAAAAACAGAGAATAGCAATTATGGTGATCAAAGAAAACTATGAAACATTTTTCATACAAGCAGCAAATAAACAAACTATTCAAATTCCAAGAGAGATAAACAAAAGGCAATTTGACCAAAGTCTACAAAACTATCAATGACCTGGAAATGCTTAAAGAATAATTATTCACTCTGTCATAATACAAAACTAATTAGCACCAAATGAAATTATCAAGAGTGAGATACAAAACGCAAGTGAGGCCATGACAAGGTAAGAGCTATGGATGTCATCTATCTGGACTTCGGTAAGGCCTCTGACATGGTCTGCCAAAACATCCTTCTCTCTAAATTGAAGAGATATGGGTTTGATGGGTGGACTGTTCGGTGGATGAGGATTTGGTTGGATGGTCACATCCAGAGGGTAGCAGTCAACAGCTCAATGTCCAGATGGAGATCACTGACCAGTGGTGTCCTCAGGGGTCTGTATTGGTACCAATACTATTTAATATCTTCATCAATGACACAGGCAGTGGGATCAAGAGTACCCTCAACAAGTCTGCAGACAACATGAAACCAAGTGTTGTGGTTAACATGCCTGAGGGACAGGAAGCCATTCAGAGGGATCTGGACAAACTTGAGAAGTGGGCCCATGTGAACATTATAAGGTTCAACAAGGCCAAGTGCAAGGTCTTGCACCTGGGTTAGAGCAACCTCCAGTATCAACACAGGCTGGGGGATGAAGGGATTGATAGTAGCCCTGCAGAGAAGGACTTGGGTGGATGAAAAGCTGGACATGAGCCAGTAATATGCGCCTGCAGCCCAGAAAGCCAGCCGTATCCTGGGCTGCATCAAAAGAAGCATGGCCAGGAGCTCAAGGGAGGTGATTCTGCCCTTCTACCCTGCTCTTGTGAGACCCCACCCAGAGTACTGTGTCCAGAGTTCTGGAGTTTTCAGCACAGGAAAGACATGGACCTGTTAGAGCAGGTCCAGAGGAGGGCCATAAAAATAATCAGAGGGATGGAACACCTCTCCTATGAGGAAAGCCTGGGGGAGTCGGAGTTGTTCAGCCTGGAGAAGAGAAGGCTCCAGGGAGACATTACTGTGGCCTTTCAATACTTAAAAGATTTTAGCAGGGCCTATTGTGGTAGGACAAGGGGTAATGGTTTTAAACTAAAAAAAAACAGGCATAAGGAGGAAATTTTTTTACAATGAGGGTGGTGAAACACTGGAACAGGTTGCCCAGAGAGGTTGTGGATGCCCCATCCTGGAAACATTCAAGGTCAGGCTGGATGGGGCTCTGAGTAACTTCATCTAGTTGAAGATGTCCCAGCTCATTGTAAGGGGGTTGGACTAGACGATCTGTAAATGTCCCTTCCAATCCAAACCATTCTATGATTCTATGATTTTTTTTCCTGGTTAAACCAAGAAACTCCCTGCTATAGTTTGTTGTGGATGTCAAAAAATTATATGAATAGGAAAAATGAACAGGTAACGTTCCTGAAGAAAAAAAAATAAAAATTCATCAATTCAGAAATATCACTGTTGTTTCTGGAATCCCAACTGATGGCTGAGTTCTGGGAAAATATATCGGAAAATATCCTTATATACTTGCTCTGATCTGACAAATCCCTCTCAACAGAGAGTGGAATTGGTTAAGATTCAGTCTGACTTAGCATGGCTGTTCTTACATACATCACTGCAGACTGAATGAAAATGATAAACGATAACAACATTATCAGCTTAGGTGTGCTGATGTAGCAACCTCTTATATGAAGTACTGGGTCCATCATTTTTATCTTGACAGTTTTTAAACTGCCTCTGATTCCACCATTACAAAATAAAGCTATTAACGCAGGAGTAAAAACAGGCATACATATCTGCCTCTCACTTCTAGCAAAAGCCCTTAGTAAAGGGAGACCAAACAGAGTGCTTTTGGTCTGGTTTATTGTTGTCTTGTTAAACAAAAATGAAGAGTGAGGATAACCCAAGACTCTACTTCTCTCCAGCAGAAGT
Organism: Athene cunicularia; assembly: GCF_003259725.1. Lineage (NCBI taxonomy): Eukaryota > Metazoa > Chordata > Aves > Strigiformes > Strigidae > Athene > Athene cunicularia. The sequence goes on from NW_020799105.1 coordinate 14,551,020, forward strand.
AATTGTTCTCAGTTCAGATCAGTGCTCAGCAAAGATCAGAATCTGCTTACTCACACTAGGCACAGCAAGCATACGCTGCACTTCCTGATGCTTCAGACAGATTGGGTTTTTTCTTTGTAAAAAAAGTCAATAAAGTCAACAGAGTCTTTTGCAAGCAAATGCAAGGCATCCATTATCATCCACCCCCAAAAAAAGGTAGAAACTTGATTTGCTTTTCCTAGAAGTAATAAATGAACATAAACCATAATTTATAGATCTTAAAGAGTTCACACTTTTTTTCACCCCGTTTTTGGTGCTAACTGTCGATGGCAGATTGCCCCTGAAAATTATATGGATTTCTGCTGTCCTCCCAAAGAAACCCAGGAATGCTTTGCAAAATCAGAATCTTCTTGCTTCTACAGATGGAATCATCATCCTTTTACAACTGCCCTGAACTCCAGATTCAGTGGCTGAGTCAAAATAAGTTCAGAACTGTTCTCAATCTTTTACTGTAGCCCCTCATATCTCCACTTGGACCAACTTTTCTCTAAGATTTTGTGGGAAAAAGCATAGTACCAGTGAAACAGAACAGTATGAAAAAAATACAAATACATTTCACAGATACACATTCACTGATGTATCAACAGATGTGAGTTATGCCACCTGACCAGAAATAGGGATGAAATGCAAATTGGGTTAAATCTACTGCAAGGACCTTCCTCACCTATTATATGCTTCATGCATAGACCCAACGCTGGTGACCCACATGGAACAAGTAAGATTTCTCACAGGAAAACATAAGAGTGAAGTACAACAAAAGAGGAAATCAGCAAGGAAAAACAGAAACATCCTACTCTTAGCAGAAGCAGGGCATTCCCTACTTAAATTCTCTAAACAGTTGCATATTTTTCCAGCTTCTCTGCATGCCAGTTCCATAATTTTAGAGGGTTGTGGTGTTTGGTTTTTTTACACGGTAACTGACTGCAAGATCATCAGTGCTATGGAGTCCCAGCATAATGAAATGCAATTTATGCCATTTTACATATCACTTCTGAATGTAGATTGCCATTTACAAGGTATGAAGGTTGTGTAAAGAGATAACCTGATTCTCCAAATTCAGCAATTCACACATGCATTTCAAAGCAATGTGCCCTGCCTTTAGCTAATCGAACTAGCGCATTGCTTAAGCTTTTTCAAGACCTAGAGTAAGAAATAAAATGAACAAGCCAAAGAAAGGAACTGCTTTGGCCATGACATTCTGAAATAAATGCAACACTACTGTAAAGCAAATTAGACCAGCTGTTTTACAGGACTGAGTTGTTGGAAGCATACGTGGTTGCAAGAGCAAATAAATTAGGGACAAAATTGCCAAAAAGAAATAACTAAAGATCTTATTTGGGTATTAATAGAGAAAGAGGAGACTGAGGATTGCAGAGTTTAACAAGCTTTAGTCATGGGCTAACATCAACTGCTGTAGAAGTGCACTCATAAGTAATGCCACCAAAATTTGGCTGGTGTCTGCTTTAAATAAATTGGCTAACAGTATTAGCGCCTAAACAAAAATGTTAAATGAGCTAGAGCTGACAGTTTTGAAGTTGTCCCTAACCAACTAAAAGACAAGGTTAGATGCTGAGCAATTTCATTATGACATTAAAATAATACACCAATAATTCAATCAAGGCACTGGGAAGTGTTCTACTGCCAGAAGTTTTTGTTAACTCAGATACTGCAGTGAGTTTGTAGGGAAAGAAAAGGCTTCAGTGACAGAATTACACTTTTAACACTGAAGAAAAAAATAATTGACTAGACCATCATTGCCAGATGACGTGGTAGAAAGAAGTAGAAATGACCACTTTAATACAAGGAAAAGGTCTGTGGACAAGCTATTTTGCAACTATAACTCAGTGACTTAAAAAGGTTCTTATTCATATGATGATGCATAATCTAAACTCATTAAATCAGTCTGCACTTCTCTGATATGGAGGGTAAATACTCCAAGTCTCCCACAGATAAAACTATAGTCATGATTACTAGACAGTGTAATTCAGATTCAGACTCAATCCAGATCTGAACAGCATAAACTCTAGCATTTGCCCCAAGAACCCACAGGAGATCCATAACTGGTAGGATACCACCATCTTCCTCAACTCTTGGCTGTTTAAAGGTTAAGAGAAATGATGTGGTGAAAGATTCAGATGGTGAATTCATCTTTTGCACACATGAATGATTTAGTGCTCACTGAGCGATAAGACAATCTCTTGTCAGCAGAATACTAGATGGCAAAGGACTATCTTTTGAGAGAAAAATTCTCACTTACCAATATTTTTGAAAGCTGAGATTGTACAGTGTTCCTAATAGAAGAATTGTTGAGAATGGTATTTGGCATCTTGATTAATGTGGCTGGATAGTGGCTGGAAAAAAGAATGCATTTACCTGTTCTGTATTAGTGAAGGAGTTCATTACAGGCCAAAAGTGATCATAAAAGAAAGCAGCCAATGAAAGTTTTATTTTTTATTATCTGTGGGAATCATCTGGGGATGTTTTACCAGACAGAAAAAGTGAATATATGTATCAACAGCAACTTATAAAAATAAAAGAAACACTGTATAACTCCCCCTTATCCAAGCTTCAGACAGGGACATAAACAGTCACTTCCAAAAATCTGCTGATTGCCTCTTCAGTTATATAGAATAATACCATTATTTAGTGAAAGTCCAAAATAATCTCAAAAGGAAGAAGAGAAATTTTGGAAGAAATTTCACCTTAGGAATGTATCTACCTCCCTGTTTTACACATAGCCAAAAATGGCATGCATCTACATGTGGAAGTTATCACAAAATATACGAGCTGTCATTAGCTCTTCTGCACAAAGTTTCCTGTTTAAAGGTTTTAGAATACTGAAAGTACATGAGATTTACTCATTTTTACAGTATATGCTTGTAAGTGGCTAAGCAAAGAGCATTGTAAAGCCATTGAACCCCACCACACACATATGCTAACCAGAAAAAAAAAACAAAAAAAAACAAAAAAAAAACCACACCAAGAAAAGACATTTCATCTGTTTTTAAAGAATATTCTCCTATTCATCAAACGGAAAATACCACCAGCTGTCTTATCAAACACAGGTTTTAAAATTATATTTCTAAAAATTGAAGCAGTCCTGTTACCCTGTACACTGAATAAGACCATTATTTGGATACCTTGGCTGAACATGATATCTTCCTTCTGTTATGGGATCGAAGAAAAACATGGCCTTAAACATTTAGATTATAAACTGTCTAATCCTCTGCTTTTGGTCTCTATCTCATTTTTGGTTAAGCACAATAATTGGAGTCCTATCCAGACAGTTTTTAATGGACTTGTTTTAATAATCTGTAAAAGGTTTTGACTAATAATTGTGAGCTTTAAAAAACTTATTTCTGATTGTTCCAGATGAACAAAAGGTCATTGCAGCTTACTGTTCCCCTTCCCATATTGACTGAAATAATTAATATTTTGTAATAAATGAAAAAGAAAAAGCTTTAATTCTCACAATATCTAAACATTCAAGTTAAAGAAAAATCTTTTTTTGTTTAGGAACATTTCCAGAATTAAAATACTGTTAGGAATTTCAGTGACAATCATAATCTTAATAGTCAGTTGGTATTTCAATGTTTCTTTTTCAAACATGGTACACAGCAATAGATTTTCACTGATATGTGACTGTTGTCTGAATGCCAGTGAATAAGGACTAGTGACCTTCTCTATCTTAAACATAGCAAACCCAAATCAGTATTAATTCTTTAACTGTATTAATGAACAATCGCTGTTACTGATGCTCAGCTGTTTCTCTACTTTGACTAATCCCAGTTTAATGTGGTTTCTCCACATTATCTGAATTTTCATACCACCAAAGACCCAGGTATAAGGTTGGGTCGATGTGATACAGACTCATGAAACACAAACGTGAGGCTGAGACATCTGTGCAGATGCGATTCAGTTGCTCTCTCTACTAATCTTACTTGATATGGAGATATAAAGAAAGTCCAGAGGTGTGGGCGACAAGATATTTCCTAAGAAAGAACGGTGTAGAATTAGAGCTGCTCCTTACTCTGAACTTCAGAAAATATCTGAAGCATCAAGTGGGATGGGGCTGATCCTGTTTCTAGGAAAATCCAAAAGAGGGCAGTGCACCCACACACAGCCTGGTTCATTACCGGCAGCTCATCAGCGTGGGGACATTCATCAATTGGACAGGTTGCTACCTACAGCCTTTTCTCTCTGTGGCTGAGCTTTGGCAGAAGACCCATTCTCAAAGGTGCCTCACCTTGGACCAGACCTGAAACGACTCAACTACTACTTTTTTTTCATTTTCATTTAATTTTCACCATTAAAGGTGAAGAAGTTGCCACATCTTCAGGTGTTTTGCGTGCTGCTGAGTCACTGCTTGTGGGCTGGACTGTGACAGAAAAACATCGACCTTCCCAAGAGTAAGCTGCAATCCCAGGAGCTAGGGTGAATTCTTAAAACATATGCCTCTTCTTTAATGTAATAACTTTTAACTAAAGAAGGAAAAAACATGAGATGAAGAGAAAGGAGTCCCTGAGGATTAGCATCCCACTTTAAATCATAGTTTTTTAAAGTGCAGCTTCCATTTCCATTACTCAAGAGTTAAATGAAAATAAAGATTCTACATTTTATCCTTACTTGAGTTAATGCATGTAGTGTCTTAATGAGGACTGTAAAAAACCTCTTATTTGCATCATCCTTATGCAAAAATATAAATGTAATGCTAAAAAAAAAAATAAGAAAACCTTTCATTATTATAACTTAATAGATTACTGCAGGATGCTTCAGAGCTACTTTTGCTTCATCTAGAATTATAAAGTGACTTACAATCTAAATTATTTAATTTAGGTCGGTAAAGACCTCTAGAGTTCTTTTACTCCAAACTCCTGCTTCACACTGACCCAGCTTCAAAGGCATAGATAGATTCTCAGGACCTTGTCCTGTCAATATTTAAATACATTCAAGGATGGAGATCCCACAAGTCTTTGGGCCTATCCAACCTGAAATTGTTTACTTTCCATTCAGTGTTAATTTTAATTTTAAATATCTCAGGTTGTAATGTCATTTTTAAAACAAACAAGAACACCTTCAATTTTACATTCCTTTTAACTTAAAGGTCCATCTTAACTTAGCAAGAGCTTTGGAAGCTAGAAGTGCTACATGAGCCCAAAGCACCAAGGTTAGTTTCACTCACTGTGATCCTGTAACAGTGCTGAAAATAGAATTTGTCAGGCTCAGCTTCTAATCACATGCATAAACATTAGCTCTGGAGCAATCAGTTCTAGGGGATGAACATGAAAAGATTAAGCTTCTCAATTTTTCAGATCTCCCTCAAATCAAATTCCAGATTCTTATCTCTTCATTCCACAGCCTGTTTGGGTCTAATTAGTAGCCTAACATGGAATCAAATTTTCCTGTTCTGGTTTTATTATTATTATTATTACACACTGCTTTCTCTTCTTTTACATACATTTGACATAAAAAGCTTTATCAACAAAACCAGCTTGAAAATCTGTTCCTTAAAACTTAAGTAAAACACAGTAGGAACTTCTATCCTGGTATAAAATCTTACTCATAGCTCATATTTTATTATTATATTTTGAGAAGAAAGAAAGAAAAACCTACAGTACTATAGGCATTTTATTTTGGACAGTGCAATCTAGTTTTAATTATTAATTGTCTGTTCTTTTGCAACAGATGTTCTGCATTGTACTGAATAGGGAAAAAAAAATAAAGCTGAGACAGTCTTACTTGCTCAGAGGAGAAAAGAAACCTCAGCTTTGTAGAGCTCTGGAATGAGTTGTGTTCATACATATTGCCTGTACTTTGTTCTGTTGCTCAGTAAGGCATTCCTTTCATTAAAGAATCTCATGAGATTAATTAGTTAATCTTCACACCAACTTTGTGGTAGAGAAGGAAAGTGCACATATCAAGAAGGAAAATTACTTGGACAAACTCCACTAATCAATCAATGGCACAAAAAGAAAGAAGCCACTTGCACTGTAAGCATATTACAAACAATAGCATCTTCCAGCCCCATCTACAGGGCCCTAAGGGTCATTAATCCTAATCAAAGCAAGAGACTCTTGGCCTAAAAGTATGGTAACCTAAGCAGAGCTACAGAATGGTCAGGGAAAAGAGAGACTAAGGGAGCAATTTTTCCCTTAAGGGTGAGTTAGTGATTAACTCACAAACCACATGATCTTCTTCCCTATTTCTTGTGATATCCCTTAAAACATACTCGAACTTCAAGTACTTTAACCCTGAAAGGCACTGAAAACAGCCTAACAGCACAGGGGACTGATACACCCTGAGTTGTAAAGTTTATAGACATGTGTTCACTGCATAGACAGTGGGGTGTACCCCATTATTGGGGTATAATCTGGGATAACCTGGGGCAGGAAAAATCTCTAATACATTGTGAAGGTGGATGAGTTGATGGCCAGACAGCTGCTTACTAGGTTTCAACCCCTGGCTACAGGGAATCAGATATTTATGTGGCCTGAGAGATTTATCATTTCAGGAGTTTCTGGTCTGTTTACTTTTATTTGGGCTTATGAACACTCAAATCTTTGCATGAATCTTTTATAAAGCCCACAAGAGAGACTACTCCAAAGTAAATAAAACACATTACAAAGGAAGCTTCTCATGATATTCATCTTTTATGTTCCTGTTTTCCATGTGATGCCTAGGTTTCCATTCTCCCTACTTATGCTTCTTTCATAGCCCTCTACAGCAAAGGTTTTCTTCTTGGGAGAAGTAAAGTTCTTCTCTGGTGGTTCATTGTCTTCAGTCAGTCTCTATCCCAAGACATATATACATACTCTATAAAGAATGCTGTATTAGGGATGATTATTTCACTACAAGAAAGACTCAGACTAATCTAGACATAACTATTATGGTAGGAAGAAAGATGCATAGAAAAGGAGCTGCATTCAGAAGAACAGTAATAACAGACTAGGTACTGGAATGATGATAAATGGACTGACTGGTAAGGAAATTGTACAATTTTCAGCCCTTAAACCAGGGAAAGAATAAATTATCTCCTTCTCTCTCTAAGCCTTCCACAAATGAGAACAACTGGGAGGGGTAGGAAGGAGGAAGATTACACTCTACTGCTTCCACAAGAGGCAACAAGACCATGGTATCACCTTAAAATTTTTGACACAAAATAACTTCTTGCACCCTTAGTATTGTGTCAGTACATGCAATGATAACTAGAAATCACAGAATACTTTGAGTCTGAAGGAACCTTTAAAGATCATCCAGTCCAACACCCCTAGCATGGGCAGGGATACTTTCCACTAGATCAGGTTGCTCAAAGAGCTGTTTCAGATCAACCTGGCCTTCACCCCACCTCTACCACATGCTACTCCATTACAGTGTGGAATCCATTTCCTTGGGTCAGTGATACTTCAGAAAAGTTAGAGAAGAAATAGGAACAATGACAAGCTGCAGCCATGAATTTTAAAAAAATGTTAACATAGTGAACAATTTTAAACAGCAGCGTTGATGGTCTGCTGATGGTCTCTGCTATATCACATTATAGCCAAGCTTGGACAGATGGCCAAGTCACTAAGCGCTTTGTTTCACAGCCAACTTTTTCAAGCCATGCCACTTGCCTCTGGCACCTGTGTGGCACTGTGCTGTTCAATATTTCAGAGGCTCTTACTCTTGCCTGTGTTTTGTAGCATACCCAAAGTGAAGAAACAAGGGAGAGGAAAGATCACAAAGTTAACATGCATCTCAGACTCTGGGCAGAGGGGACCTGCTGGTCCCCAAGGACATTATTATCTGTACCTGCTCATCTTCATCTCTCCACACAAGGTTCTTATCCCTCCATTCCTTACAAATGTTCTCATCTTATGTCACCCAAAATCCACCAGCTGAAACTGTTCAAAAAACACAGCTGATTTTATCCAAAGCACTTAAGTCAGTCCATCAGTTCTCAGGTGGGGGCTGCTGCCTCCAGCGAGACATGTGCTTATGAACCTCTGGAATCCAGTAATAACTTTGAATAGTAGTTGTTTGATCCAGGTAGGGTTGGTAAAATAATACTATTTTTCCTTCCTCTGTTTTGCCCTACCTGGAAAAATTCTTGGGACTGAATTCATTGCAGCTGGTAACATTACACCTGTCTGAGGCAAGTATCAGGTTTTTTTAGTGTCTGCTGCTTTTGTGTTCTGAAAGTAAGAAAGCATAACCTTATTAGAAAGTATAACTAGATAGAACTTGGCATATTGAGTTGTTCCTCAAGATACATGTTCTGGGTGGTAGAAAGAGGGAGAAAAGTAAAAGTACAGTTTTCCACGATAGCTATCAATATGTTGAAAAAAAAGTAATTTACATTTCAGACTTTTCTTTTTCCCTGAAATTGTAGGGAAGCCACGTGAAAGAAAATGAAAACTTACATACAGTAAAAAAGCAGTAAGTTTACTAAATTGTCTGCAAAAGTAAATGCTATTTTTCAGCTAGTGGAAGAATATATTTCATTTATTTTGCTCATATATTTTATAAAGACTTGGACACTATTTCCAAACTTAACTACCTGAAAAACAAGAATCTGGTTCCAAAGAGTCATTAATAATAATAATCTCATTTCATTTAAAATTTTTCTCTCCCTTTTAGTGGTTCTTAGGGTGAGGAAAGGAAGTTTCATTAGGTAATGTTTGCATTACTTCTTAAAGCTTTTCTGTGGAACTCCTAGGTCTAGAAACTTTAACAAAAATTCAAATTTGCAATTTAAAGTTGATTATATCGGCTGTCAACTTTAGAAAAGACATATCATAAGACTCCTGACAAAATCATAAGAGTTGGCACCACAATTCCTGCACCTCTTTTCTCTTGGGAGATGGCTATATATTATCTAATGGTTCTTAGTGATATTTTCTGACGAGATTTAAATGGAATTGCTTTCAAGTAATTATCTATCTTTCAACACACATCTATGCAACAGATGATAATAGCTGAGCATACTATTTGCTGGATCGATATAAACTTTGGCATGGTACACGTAGTTCTGCTACTTCTTGATTTTTAGGTGTGGAGACAGAAAATCAACATGAAGTCTCTTGCTTGAGGGCTTGAATCAGGATAATTTTTCTACTCTATGATGGTCATCAAAAACAAGGTGGGGAGGAAAACCAGAAAGAAACTACTTGGTGGTGAATTCTCTGGCAGTGGTGAGAGTCAGCAATGACATTCCATGTAACCTTAACACATAAGTTCATTAAACCAGACCAATCAAACCATTTCAAGGAGCATGTTGACCCTGCCGTCCTGTGCCATTGAAGTTAATTTCAAAAGACTGTTACAGAAAAATCAAAGATTCTACAAATAAAGCTGGTGCAATGCAGGAAAGGTAAGCTTAAGACTCTGGGATGTGAACGAGGAGAGTGTAGAATTACAGTAAAGGAGAAAAGCATGCACTTTGAGGAGAAAACTCCAAAGACAGCACAGAGTCTCCTAACCTTGTGAGTTTATTTCCCATTTCTTACCAATCAGTATAAAGTCTCTTCAGATTCATGGCACGGAGTTCTGTTCTACCATCTACCTGCTTCCAGGCTTTGAGTCATCTTTATCCAAGATATGTGCTCATACAGCTGGAAATTCTTCCTTACTCACATAAGCAGGTGCTTCTTTCACAAATATATACGACACTTTCAGTAACTTTTAATTCCAAGGCAGTCTTTATGCATTCACTTAGCTGAAGTTCCATGCTTTCTTTCCTTTTGGTTTCTTACATGGTAATTCTGAAATATTCTTTCAAATTTCTCCTTAGTTTAGTTTTAATTTTTCCCTCTGACTTTACAAATTATGTCTACAGCTAGTTCTTTTTATGCACATTTATCTGATTTGCTTCTCTCCAAAGCATTTTTTCTATTAATGCATTAATTCCATAATCACTTCAAATTATGTTCCATGTTGCATGAACAATTGGGGAATTAGCATCTGCTTGCAAGTTGTTAGCTTGGCTTTTTATTTTTGTTGCTGCAATTGATGAACTTAAATTATCCATACCAAATGTGCCTGAAAAGAAATCCACCTCCAATAATAAATAATTCTCTTTACTTTCTGTATTGGTTTTTGTTAAGGGAATTCAGTGCAGTCTGTTAAGCAGTAACACAAACCAGTTTTTTTCATTATCAGTTCTAGTATACTATTGAATTACTATGTAGAGTAACTGTAACACCCTTACACCTTTCTCACCTATGAACGTAGGTAGCTACTGTGTTCAATTTTTCAATTCTGCTGTTACACTCTAGTTATTGTAATGCTGGGTCTCAAATGGAAGCACAGTCTCACAGACCACCTGTGATATCTATGCAACTTTAACCTGAGCATTAAACTCATTAAGCAAGGGCACCATTTTTCAGCTGACAAAGACTCAGTATAGCTGTTTTTCAGAAGATGACTTCCTGAGCTTATTTAGACACACATACCTGAAAGCTGTTCTGGGTCATATCAAGATGTTAAAAGAACACAGGGGATAAAATATTCATGAGGAAATTATGCCCCATGCCTCATTTCCCTCCTTGCACACACCGTATGACATCCAAGACAAATGACAACATAGAAAGTAAGGTGCTCTTAACCTACTACTGCTCTGTTCCAGAGTTACTGATGCTTCTCCTACTTGACCCTCTTGTCTTTCCCCCTTTTCCCATGCAATTTGCCCTCTTCTAAAACAAGTCATTTCCTCAAAGCTTTTAAATAAGTGACAAAATGAGTATGATACATCAGTCTGCTGGGATTTTGTTACTAGCCCACCTTCAATTCATGATCTAATCTATATTTAAAATGTCTAAAGCAAAAGATCAGCATTCTTGGTATGTTTTCATATACCACCATGACAGGCAAGATCAATTAGTTCAATACAGACAGAAAAGCAATTTTTAAAAGAAAACCTCAGCTGGTGCAAAAGCCTACTGAGGTTAATAGAGCATGATTAGTGTTAATGGCGTTATTAGAGGTTGAACCAACTGAGGCTATACCTTTCTATCTTCATCACCTGGTACATAGTTTCCTCAATGAGCACAAAAGTAGGCTCCATTTTTTGTTTTAAAAGCACTGATTTTGCAGAAGTACTACAGCAAGTTATATGTTTTAATGTTATCACCTCCAAATAGAGCCTTCTTTAATGTCACCTGTCTGTGTCTCCAGAGACACCCTGAGACATCCTGATGGAAAGTTCAATCTATACTCCTCCTTGGCTTTTTCATAGTGTGACTAAAGCTTTTAGCAGTCACACAGATGTGGAGCTTGCAAGAAGGCCTTCTTGCACAATACACATTATAGTTAATTGCCCTTCTATAGCAGTTACTAGAACCAAACCTGGGCACAGCATTTCTGGATTTTTGTATGCATATTGCTACATGAGAACTTGTCTTTCTACTTAAAATACATCGTATGAGGAGGGGCATAAAAACCTACTCTCGTTTTAGGTTTTTTAAAAAGCAATAAAAGATGGTGGGTACTTTAAAATGACCTTCCTAGCCATGTAGCTAATCTTGCTAAATCAGAATCCTACTCATTATTAGACTGACTGCCAAAACTGTACAGAAATCATCCTGCAATAGTGAAGAAAGAGAGGAATCATACTTTGCAGAAGTTTTAAAATTGACTGTTTGAAGAGCACACTAGAATTTATGATATTTTTGCTTTAGTGACTTGCTGTCATTCTCAAGTCAAACTCAAAAATCACCTTCTGCTTCTCATCTTAGCAAAGTTCTTTGAAAGCATGATTTGTACTTCTGTATCAAACTTTATGTCAGGTATTTGGGTGCCTGTTCACCAAACTACAATTAATGTTTGAAAGGCTGAGGCAACTAATGACTTTAAGCAGTGCTATTACTCATGAGATGACAAAGTAAACTTAGTCTCAGCCTGTAATGCTTTAATACCTTCAGACAGCTAGGGATGTTAAACTGTGTGATAGTTCACTCCTAACTGGAGAGTATGGAACAAATTTAAACTCAATCAACTAGCTGGCTTCAAAGATGGAGATGCATTTTTATTATCAGAATCCAACAATCCGTATCAGCTATAGCAGCACAAATAACTCATGCAACAATGGTTGTTGAGTGCCAGTGACTGCTAATGAGAACTTGATCAATATCATTTCTAATGACACAATTCAGACTGTAATGGAGCTGCTTCTGGTGATAGGGAAAATAAGCTAGGAATAATTATACCATCAGCCATGTTAAATTCCAGTGTTGTCCATTTCTTGTAATTCTACTCACTGCTTAATATCCAATATGTATTTCTTCAGTTGTCTCTGTCTTGTCCAAACCCCATATCAAAAATCCTGAGGATCACAATGCTTAGATGCTTACAGCTACTATGAACTCTTGAGTTGCCTACTAATCATTTGATATTTCTATAATGCATAACGGATACCACATGAGAAAACAGCTACCATTTCTTACTATTCAGGCAGCCTCAAACAGGATCACATATTACCAGCATTTTCTTTCACTACTTCCTAGAAGATATTCTCCAGATATAGACATGTATTAATGTCCATGTCTGTCAGTTGCTTAGCAAGGTTAGTTGATTGAACTTCCTAGCAATAGTTCTACACTTGCACTCAACAAGTAAGGTAGCCTTTTTTTAAGCTTTCTCTGGCCATGTTCAACTCACAGAATCATCTAGGTTGGAAAAGACCTCGAAGGCCATCTAGTCCAACCATTAACCTAACACTCTCCGTTCTCAACAAAACCATATCCCTAAGCAGTATGTCAACCCAACTCACAAGCAAAAAACAAATGCTAGGCCATTCTGGACACTGGGAATACTATCCCCACTGCCATAACAGGCCATAGTATAATACAGTGCAAGTGATTTCTCTGTAAGATCTTTTGTGCATAAGTTAAAAAAGTGTCCCAAACATCATTTCAGATGGCAGTACATTCCTTAAGTAAAGAAAAGATGTGATAAGCCAGTAATGAAAATAACATGTTACAGACACATCGCAGAGAGATCACACAAGCACTGGAAAAAGTGGAAAGCTGAGGGAATAAGATTTAATAACATTACTACAGAAAGGGTTTAGGCAAGTCAGAGGCCAGAGAGGAGGGCTGCATTTTAAAGTGAAATTTCAGAACAGACTTAGACTCAGTTAAGACAAAGGTACCAGGATTACATGCAGTGAAAAGCCTTCACAAAAACACAGTTGGTGTGAAACAGGGAGAACAGAGACGAAACCAAACAACACTGTGATGTCCCTACTATGCTGGATTGTTTGCTGTCACAGTCAGCTCAAGACATAAAAGTGTCAATTATATTTTGTTCATGCACTATAGGTTCTAACATCCTCAAAAAATAGGGATCACATCAATGAAACATACCAGTTTAATTTCACTCCACATGTGGGGATGAATGAAAAAATTATATGTACTAAGAAGGCTAGAAAAGAAGTAAAAACTATGACTATATAAGTCAATTGCCACAAGGCAAGAAACTCCTTTATCATACAGTAGTTGCCCATGTGTATACATTTCTCTCTCTTTACTAAGGAGTAAGCACCATCAAATTTATCACACTTCACAGTGAGCATATGGACAGTTACTATGCAGTAGTTAACATGCTAGAAATTGACAGCAAAATGTGTTTGACAGTAATTTGTTACAGAGACATAACCAGAAGCAGAAAACAATCAAGGACTGGCAGTCAGAAATAAAGAGACGGAGGCAACAAAGTCAAGAATGTTAGTGGTCTTGGCAACCAACTCTAACCACAGCCCCTAAGTATGTTATTAAGCCCAGTCATTACAGATAAATGAAGCATTCAAAAAAATATATCTTTCTCTAGATGATGCACTAATCCTGCTAAAGGAATACTTTGGCTGTGATTAAAACCAAAGCACACAGAGAAACAGAATTCACGCTGAGTTTTCTGCTTCCCTTAGTCTACTAGCAGTAGAAACCTTCTCCTGAAGCTACATTATGTTCTAGGGGAATAAAAGAAATGCCTGAAAGAGCCACTAGCATATGTTGAACATCCAGGTCCCTGAAAATGGTCACATCAATAAACTAAAACATGTTCTTCCTGACTATAGTGGGCCATCAAATAGTGCGCAGGATTACAAGTAGTGTGATTTTGTAATAATTATTGAATGTGCTGAAGACATTCTTTTCCACATAATTGCTTAATCTTGAGTCTCCAACAAGGTATTTGCCACCCTCATCAGCTGAGCTGTTACTATAAGAACCAGAATTTACTGAATTAGAGCTAGGAACATGACAAATAGCAAATTTTACAGGGCTTTATATTGAATAAATTATTTGAAAAGTATTCCCTTAATCAGCTATCACGATATTATTCGATTGTACCTGATCCATCAAAAAAATGTCAGAGATGTTTTTTCCCCCTTTTCCCCAAATTCTAATTGGACACTGGTGTGCCCAATTGCGAACATTCAAACCAGAAATTAATAGCATTTCTGTAACTAATTTGTAAAGTTTAAATTATTTTTACTTTAGAAATAATTGGCATCAAATTTACATCAATCTCATAACGATAATTACATCTACCATTGATTTCTACAGGGCAAATGATCTCCAGGAAATTTGATTACCTCACATGCATTCATTCAGTTATTCTTTGAATATCATAAGTACAGCAAGTGTCCTCACCTTCACTTTTAATCATGGAAAGATAAGGCACAAAGCAATTAAACAGCACATTCATTAAAAGACTCCAAGTCTGTGCCAAACCTCAAATGCTTGAGTGTTGTATCTTTAACAGAAGACTGTACTTCTTTCTATCACATATTTATGGGCCAAGTATCTTCTCCGGGGGACAATCAGCCTACATACATGCTGTCAACAAAGAAAAGAGTTGTGGAAAAACACAAACTTCTTGACATTTCAAATTCAATCTCTGAATAGCTTTGAATATAGTGATTTTCTTCTTTTAAAAAGAAAGTTAAAATTCATCCAGCTGAATGTCCCAATCTGAGAAAAAAAATCTGAGGCAGAGATTACTAGAAGTTGCAGGTGGAATGGTTCCATCAAGGTCACCAGTCCCACTGCTATGTTTTTTAAGAATATTTAATTTGTTTGATAGACTTTTTTTTTCTTTTTGTTAAGTTCCAAAGTTCCCAAATAACTGGGATGTTTACTGTTTCTTTTCACACACTCTCATTGTCAGATAGCCCTCTCAAACTGACTTAGACAAAGTCTTTCTGAATGGCTTTATGAAAAACTGCCAAAGAACCCTGCACCTTTTCTGATGGTTGACCCAAAGCTCCCTGGACTCAAGAGAAATCTCTCCAGAGGATTCAAGCTCCTGGAGGCCTGAAGTTATTTATTAATTCATAGAACACATAAAACAGCAAACGGATATCACCTCACCAAATATAAATGCAGACAATTAATCTCATTACTATATAATAACAATTAACTGCTTTTCTTAATAAGCCAACATTTACTCCTCCATATATCCTTATTTTTTTATTAAGCTTGAATAGAAGTTCCATCCAGAAAAGTTTCTCACTGACTCAGACTTTAGACCAAAAGTCACTAAAGAGAACTGTATTGCCCAGAGCATCCTTTCAGATTTAGTTTCTTCTTAGGTTTATGGGTCATTTGCAAATCTCTTCTGACAGGAATATTAAGCTGCTATATAGCTATAACAGAAAATTTAACAGAGATTTAAACTCCAGTGAATGTTCAACATTTGCATGGGCCATGGATAAGATAGCTTTTATATCAGTACTTGGTTAGTTCTAAAACATCAGCCAGCTTTTCTTACCCATTAAAATTAATTTTAAAAACCTCTAAAAAGAAAGTCTACTCTGTGTGTTAACCAATTCTCTGGGAAGGCTGCTATCTGATTATATATGCTCTTTCAAACAATTATTTAAGCATTTGGTCAGCAGCTGTAAACATGTTGATTTTCATCCTAGTTTCAAAGCACTTGCACAGAAAAATGTAAACCTTATAGCTTTCCAGCTTTGTAATCCTACTGACACATTTCTAGTCTTTTGCAGGTATGTATCTCAGCTAATTATGTAATTTTTTTAGCTGACGAGAAAAACGTATGTCAGATGACTAAATTCTTCTTTGATTCAGGTACTGATTTGGCACTGCTTTCCCCCTTTTATTATACTCATACCTGCCTTGGCCATGTTCTCCTGCATAATAAAGTCACTGGGACAATTTAGAAAGTGAGTAACATAGCAGAACTCCAGAAAACTCAGTGATTTCAATCATCTTATACTAAAGCTCTGAGAAGAATCAGAGCAAAATCCAAGAATGAGAACAGTGCCAGCTTTCCATATGAAAGCAGAGGCTATACATGCTTTTCTCCCCAGAGTCTTTCAGGTTGTTGGCAGAAGGTTAATTATGAAGACTCCAGCTCAGTGTGCCCTGTCCATATTGACATTTTCTTTCTCAATCCCCTCACAGCAGTGACTAACAAGACAAAACAGGTGTGGAAGGAGAATAAAGAAACTTGAATCCTGAGTTTGGCTTCATAGACTGTTTTTCTGATGGGAAATGATGGGGAGAAGAGTAGACACATTGCTTCACATCAGACACCTCACATACGCCTCTCTGGACCAGCAGAGAAACATTTTTTTTAGATACTGCCTTAGAAAAATCTAATGTCACAGCAATATAGTCTAACACAAGCCACTGGTATTCTGTTCTTCCTGTCTCCTCCATCTCCAGTTGCAGATTTTCTTGCTCCTCCTCTTGTGTTATCACTGGCATTCATTCAGCTCTATCTGCTTATCGGTTATTCAACCTGAACTAGCCCACTGCAGGGCTACAAAACTTTAAAGCTAGAACAAATGGGAAACACAACTATTGAGTAGGGTGTGAAGGGGGACACAGGGGACCTGCAGTAACCCTGACAGACTGCAGGAGAACTTCACCTTTCGTTTGATTGCTGCACCATTCTCCTGATGAATCTGTGCTCTTCATTAGAAGAGGGTGCCAAGAATGATAACCTCATAACTTTGCAATTTTAATAATGGGCCTACATAAGGCAAGGTGAACATGCTTTGTAAAGACTGTTTTGTCAATTACTTCAAAGGTTAATGGCTAGCTTGATTCGTATCAGAATAAGGTTTTAATTGGAAGCAAATCATTGTGTCAGGTTGCATCAATACTGCTTAATCTCCCTAAATTCTTTTTCAGACCCAGAAGAATTAGCTCTTCTTCAGATCAGAATTGGGGTCTTTTCAATCTAACCTTGTTTCCTCTTAGTATATGCACCAAAGATGAGAGTCTTCAATATGAGAAGATCCCAGACATTAAGCTCTAAAACAGTGCCAAAAAAGCAGAGCTCTTCAAAGGAGTAGTGACAGATACAGGATTTGATACCTCAAAGGGTATCCAGCCTAGACGTAAAAGTTTTATATCTTTGGAAACACGGTATTCTCTGTCTTCTAATCAGAGCACTATTTATAGAGCCTCAGAGGCACTGTAGTTACAAATAAAATGTGAGGTCCTTGTCCCAGAGAACTTAAATAATTTCTACAATGAGAGATGACAACAAATAGACCAGTGATGTTATGAAAAAGTCAGGATTGCAAAAGTGACAATTTGTTAGATATTGTTAGATACTCTTAATATTATATTCATGCCTCTTGCTTGCTATTTCTCATCAAGCTTCAGTTCCCACCCCATCCCCGAGAAATCTTGAGATATGAGATCCTAAAATTCTGCTACCCTGAAGGGGAAAATTTTATACTCGGGTTCCTTTTACTGGTCCATTCTCAAGGATAACTAGTGACACTAAAAATGAATACTTCATAAAACCTAGCCACAACCTTAATTTTTTTGAAGAATCATCACCCAGTTTTGATCTTGGTTACACTGGGACAAGTCAGGAGAATATCTTCAGAACTGCAGTCAATTCATCTCAGCTTAACAACTTACTTTATGTTACCTGAGGCATTTACCTGTCTATGAATATACTTTTTATCCCTGTACATGCAGGATAATTAGACTAGTTTAAGTATTTTTTTGCTTTGACCTAAACTAAGTTCTGATGCTTTGCATTGCCAAGTTAAGAGAACATGAATGAACACTGATGCCAATCAATTCATTGCCGGTTCACCTATCAATCTGGTAAATTATTTTTATATAATTGAATGCCTAAGACTGTAATTCCACACTGTCGCTCAAGTGTAAAGTAAGTTTGAAGTCAGTATGCAAGGGAGAGGTTCAGGCTACAATCATTGTTAAAGTTAATTTCATAGTATCTGTGATCATGTAATAGAAATGTAGCTGATGATCTGGTCCCCCATCTCTCTTTCTAGAATATGCTTTATGAGTTTTGGTTACTGAAAACATTGTTGAGAGGAAGACACACTGACCTCATTTTTTAATAATCCTGTTTCATAAAAAGCAAAAAGCCAATAAACCAACAAGAAGTTAAAATAATTTTAACCTATTTTTTATAATAGATATTTCCACATTAGTAGAATGCGTGTCTGAAAATAAACACATAAACATTTCTGTACAAACACAGCATTTTAAGAAGGAAATGTTTGGTTTAAAAATTGGTCAATGTTTTAACATGTAAAATGTTCCAACTCTCTAGGCCTTAAACAATTTTCCAAGTCAGTATAAATAGCTTCAGGGTATGTGCATTTTTTTCTCATTTTTCTGTTTTTGCCCCTCTTTTTAAAGAGGAAAAATACATGACCTTTCAATGTTAATGAAAAGAACCCCTCCAAAAGCAGGCACTACTTGCAGCACTGATATTCCCCCTGAACATTCAGCTACCAAAGAAGGAGTTAATAGTTATGTGTATAAGCACTATTCAAAGACATTAAATTCCTCTGAGAAATACCTCTAACACTGCTTAAAAATAAGCAAGACCAGCACTACACAGATCTTAGAACAATCAAGCTTCATTTTAGAAGTTGATTTTAATTTTTTTCCCTCTATTACAATTTCATAAGTTTTCACCTGTATCCTCAGGAAAATGCTAAACACCCTGTACAGGTTTGGTAGCCCACGTCCAGACATATGAAGAAACTAGTAAACAGAATGTATTGCCTATATCCCTAATAGAATTAGGAAAAGCAGGTGTAGGATTAGCAAAGAATCCGGAGTAGAGCAAGGATTTCACAGGATTTGAAAGACCTCGCAATAATCAGCGCTCTGACAGAATTTAGAGCTGGTTTGACTTAGCAAATAATGTTTCATAGGATTTTCACTGGAGTTGCTTTTAAGAACATTTGAGGGAGTTGCAAGTTTTGTTTGTGTTTGCTTTTGTTGCCCTTTCCCTCAAACAGTAGTTGCGTGCGGATGAAACTAATATGGATATCGGAGAGATGAGAAGCTGAGAGTACACAATCCTGTAAGAGCAATCCTGTGTCATATGACATGATGAATCACATGGTACTCCCTTTAGAGCAGAGCCATGTCTGCTCCTACAGATAAACACAGGTATACATGCAAAGACAAGAACAACAGCTAGTAAACAAAAAATTATCAAATACTATGGTGACGAGTAATTTCGTTCAGACCGGCCCCCTGACTTACTAGTCATTTAGTTAATTCCTATTTTCCTTCGTGTAAAAATTGCTCGCAAAACAGGGACAATGCCACATATCTAAGTCAAAATCAAGAAGAAAGCAAGTGAAGTGACAGATTCTCAAAAAGCCACATGCAGGAAACAGTTTGTTCAAGACATCCAGAGAAAAGCCTTCTCATAACTATGCTGACTGATACATGGTTCTGGTTTCTAACAAGCAAAAATGGACATTTTTCTCATAAATATTTTGTCTGTTTCAAAAACCTGAAGTTACACGAGGACCACTGTAAAGTCACATATCCTGGCAATCTCAGAAACTAGTTTAACCTGAAAGAT